>NW_024086732.1:0-24312 GCF_009730915.1 Dioscorea cayenensis subsp. rotundata
GTTAATAAATTAAAAATATATATATAAAAGTTTAAATCCCATCACCAAACCATTGTAGCATCAAATGAATTCATTAAAACCTTTAAAAAAGCTAAAATCTACTTCCATACCATTTAACATATTTAAAAAGTTATATATATATATAAAATTAATGAGCGATCTTTTTCTTGCCTCTAGAGTGGACAGGAAAAGAAAAATGGAGTTTTTCTCTAGTAAAAATCAAAAGAAAGACAAAAGACATTATTACAACTTCAGGGTAGTAGTCGAATTTCAGCTTGGCTTAATATTTTCCACGCCCTTTAACTGGCATGATGCATGCTTCCACACCCTCCCACTATGGATCATCCTAGTCAAAGGAAAGTAATTACATGAAGACCATTACTGCATTTGCTCATAATGGAAAACCAAGCGTGTGAAAGTATTTCGCGACTTGCTTTCTCTGTGTATAGAGTTGTCACTTTCCGACTTAATCTCAACAGCGACCGCAGATGACACCAGTAGCCGGTGTTAAAGAACGTGATTTGGTATATATGGAGGAGAAAGTAATATTGGATTAATGGGTTTGATTTCTCAGACTGTATTTGATGGTGGTAGAAATGTTATAGGGTATGGATCTCTTTTCCCCAAACATTTAAAAAAAATACCTCCATTTATTTAATGAAAATTTGCTAAAGTTATTAAAGAGATCTTTTATCCATGTATTTAGTGTCATTCCGAAAGCTCTAATGGCTAGAGAGGTATGACAATAAATTGTTTCATTTTTCTCCCATTCTTTCTGATGTGTATATTTTTTTCCTGCCCTTTAATGAAAAATTATATCCTTGCATTTGTCCACACATGATAATATATTCTACAATACTATATTTGTATGTTATTTTTTATTTTCCCATTTGAGTTTTAGATCACTAGTGTCACTGTTGGAGAAGTAAAACCGATTATAGACATGCACCATAGGAAAGCAGAGATGGGCAAATGTCGATGCCTGCTTTACGAGTTAGTATATAAATTGCATTTATTATCAATTTAATATCACATATAATGAAAACTCATTTTCTTTTTGTATATCGAATATATATATTAATAGCTACAATTCAGCTTTCAAGTGAAATACTTTAATGAAAATATACTTTCATCATGTGGATCACTACGAAAATCACGCATAAATTAGCTACTATGAAAATTTTGTATTATATATCCATTTTGTAAAGCTTTACTAATAGTTAACATAGAACACGACTCTACCATTGAAAAATAGCATTTTCGAAAATACTTTAATACCACTCTTTTATCATGCACTCATTTAAGTATGTTTTATATTATTCAGGAGATTCATGAACTCTTGAAGAGCTTTTGAAGTGGTGGTTAAGGCGCAATTAGGCATACATGCCGAAACCCGGTAATTTAATCTCAATGCTCTATATACACACGGAAATTATAAAAGCGAGATAAATAAGTTATACTTGTTCAGATTGGTTTTTGCTAAATGTTGACGGATATTATAACTTGTTGCTTTCATTCATCAACAGAATTCTACAAGAAGGATTCATCAACCTAGCTGCACGGCAAATCATCATCTCCTCTTCAAATGCAAAAAAACTGATTGAAAAACTTGAAGTAATAATTATAAAATTTTGAATACTATTTACAACATGTTCTTTTTCAATCATTATTATTGATTATTTTAAATTATGATTATAGGAATATTCCCCACATTCATCTCCCAAAATCCCATCTTTAAACACTCTGATTGACCTCAACCTTCCTGTCGCCATGGATGACAACGTTGAACACTCCACTATCTTTGATACACATCCATAATGACAATCATGCGTGGAATGAAGTTGTTTCACTTTTTTTTTTCCTTTTATGTTCACTTTTTTTTTGTTGGAGATAAGAACTTGAAAAACTTTTTTCAGTGTTAATACAAGTAGTTTTGTTTGCTAAAACTTAATTAGAAGCATGAGGACCTTGTATAATATCATCTCAACGATAACATTGCTCTTAAATTAATATTTATGTGATGATGAGTTGTAACAAATTTTCTTGAATGATGAAGTATCTGTGTGTATAAATATATTAGACAAGTATTTTATTTCAATTCTTACAACAAAGAAGAGAAAAAAATCAAGTAAAAGGCTTAATACTTAAAATTGTTTTTCCTTTCAAAGTATTGAAATGAAATCATTTTCATTATTCAATAAACAATATAACATATTCCAGTAATATATTTCCCAACCAACCTTTCACATTTTGCAAATATACTTTTCATATTAAAAATGATTTAAAAGAATGGCATTAACAATTTTTTTTTTTCAAAATTTATACTATTTTTGCAATCTTCTTTTTAAATATAGTTAACCCGCAGCGTTAGTGCAGATACATAAATCTAATAATTTTAGTAATATTATTCTTAATGTTTTTCAACATACTTTGACAACATGTATTTTGGAATCGAGGCATACATATATATATATATATATTAACGAATCAAAAAGTACACAGCGACCCACGCAAGCCTACATAAAATGCCCCGCGAGACAACATACCGTAAACCTCTCTGGTTTCCAGTTTGCTCCCCTCTTCGCTGGAGCTTCGAATCAAGTTCCCAAAACCCTAAAATGGGGACTTTTCTTCGTCGGTCGTCCAAGGCTGTGAGATCGAGATCGAAGCTATGGCCAATGCTATTAGGATCAAGCACAGGAAAATCCCTGAGCTTTGCGAGGTCTCTGCTCGCAATCTCGTCAGAATACCAAAGAGAACGTCGTTGATTTGAGCCAGTACCCGCCGGAGAGGATCAGGAATTTCTCCATCATCGCTCATGTCGATCATGGCAAGTCGACGCTTGCGGATCGGCTTTTGGAGCTCACGGGCACCATTAAGCGCGGCCACGGCCAACCTCAGTACCTTGACAAGCTGCAGGTGAGGAGAAAACGGTGAATTCTTAGAAAGCGTTTCAATCTCAACCAGTTGTTAGTTTCACTTAGACTCTTCAATTATTGCGGAAAGTTTTGTTCTTTTTGTGCCTTCTTCTTGTTAAATCTCCAGAAAGCATTATACGCCATGACCGCAGTTTTGTAACCTGTAAAGATATCGTCTTACTACGGTTTTTGTATCGACCTAAGGATTTTAGATAGTAATTTGTTGCTGTTTGAGAAAAGATTCAGTCACAAAATGCTAATATGACTAATAATTTCGAGAATAATTGCCTTTAGATTCAAATTGGAGAAGTAGTTCTATAATCATATTATCATACATCATGGCATACATGAGAGAAGAAGGGATCTATCAACACTTTCAATGATGGTTTAGAAGGATTGAGCAATCGCTTGTCTTCTGGTTCTGCTTTTTAAAACAACTCTGGAATAAGCAGAGTAGGTTGCTTTGATATGATTTTTATAGGGAAGCAATTTCCTTGTTTGCAGGTGGAAAGAGAGAGGGGTATTACAGTCAAAGCTCAGACAGCAACCATGTTCCATAGGCATGCTCTCAACTCTAATCATGCCATGGATGATAATGATAGACCTAGTTTTCTATTGAATTTGATTGACACCCCTGGTCATGTGGATTTTAGCTATGAGGTATCTCGATCACTTGCTGCTTGTCAAGGTGCTCTTTTGGTTGTTGATGCTGCCCAAGGTGTCCAGGCACAAACAGTTGCTAACTTTTATCTTGCATTTGAATCTAATCTGACCATTATACCTGTGATAAATAAAATCGATCAACCAACTGCTGATCCTGATCGTGTCAGGGCTCAATTAAAATCCATGTTTGATCTTGATCCAAAAGATGCCCTGCTAACTTCTGCCAAAACTGGCCAAGGCCTTGAGCATCTCCTCCCTGCTGTTATAGAGCGAATACCATGTCCACCTGGGCAGTGTGACCTGCCTATGAGAATGCTCTTGTTAGATGCTTACTATGATGAGTATAAAGGAGTAATTTGCCATGTTGCTGTTGTTGATGGTGCACTTCGTAAAGGGGATAAGATTGCTTCTGCTGCGACTGGACAAACTTATGATGCCTTAGATGTTGGAATCATGCATCCTGAACTTAAGTCAACTGGTGTGCTCTTCACCGGGCAAGTTGGCTATGTTGTTAGTGGCATGCGCTCAACAAAAGAGGCACGGGTTGGTGATACACTTCATTGGGCCAAAAGCACTGTTATTCCTCTTCCAGGTATATACTTTCATAGTTTCATTAATTTACATGATCAATATAGTCCTTTTTTGCCATTGCCTTATTTTCTCCTTCCGTGCATGATCCCTTGTTCTGCCATCATTATGATCTTTTACTAGGAAGGTGGCTACTTCCCTGTTAATGCTCCAAATTTTATTGGTGCTGTTGGTTTTCTGTCTTTGCTTATTATTATTATTTTTTAAATCTTTTCTTCAGTTCTTAGTCCTAATTTTTTTTAGGTTTCAAACCTGCAAAGCACATGGTTTTCTCTGGTCTATATCCTGCTGATGGATCTGATTTCGATGCTCTTAACCATGCAATAGAAAGACTTACATGTAATGATGCTAGTGTATCTGTTACCAAAGAAACTAGCACTGCACTTGGCATGGGTTTCAGGTACCCTTTGTTATGAATGCTTTCTTTTCTCTTTGTTGATGATCTTGTATTTGTGTGATCACATTCCTTCAGTCTTTAAGGTCTACACAGTTATCAGGGCTGAGGAAAATGTTGATTAGTCAAATTTTATGGGAATGTTCAATTTTGACAGGTGTGGGTTCTTAGGTTTACTTCACATGGATGTCTTTCATCAACGGCTTGAACAAGTAAGTTGGCATTTCATTGATGTTCAACTTCACTGTATTGGTTTAAGTGATGTGGTATTAGGCTCTATGGTATTTAGTAGCAGAACTTGCAAATTATTTTTAAAACTAAATCAAAGACAGCAGTATTAGCTTCCATCAGGTTGCAAGTATCTGGCAATAGTGTTAGCATATTATACACATCGGATGTGTATCAGATTTTATAGTGCACACTCCGTGTTTGTAAGAAAATCACATCGACTCCATTGTACTCTTCTATGTGTGTGATTGGGATCATTTGATGATACAACTACCATTCAAATCTTTAATGATGTATGTGATCAAAGTGAATGAAATATGCCCATCAGATTTATGATTGAGGTTACATTATATGCTGTGTTCTTAGTTAGATTGTGGATGCCTCAATTGCTCATCATCCTGTTTTGAGATGTATGTGGCTCATAGATCAACTTGTTTCATAGGCATTGATGGATGAGTCAAAAGTTTATTACTTATAAGCGGGTTATGTCCCTTTTCTCATATTATATGCTTGAATCTTTTTGTGGACATGAAAAAAATGAATCATTCTTCTCTTACTTCTAATATTCATGTTCTGTTGGGTATTTGAAATTACATCTGATTGCTATCTGGATTTGCCTCCCAGGAGTATGGAGCTCGAGTCATATCTACCATACCAACAGTACCATATATTTTTGAGTATTCAGATGGGAGGTGGGGTATCTTTATGATAATTTCAGTTACACCTACTCAAATGATTGTTTGATCTGATTATGTGTGCTGTAGTAAGGTGCAAGTTCAGAATCCTGCAACGTTGGCTTCAAATCCTGGTAAACGTGTGGCTGCATGTTGGGAGCCATCTGTAATTGCAACAATTATTATTCCTAGTGAGTAAGCTCTGCTTCCTTATTTGATCATCACAAGAAATGATGCTTTTATGAGTACATATTTATTCTTAAAAACTTAATAATCTTTGTTGTTCTTGTTACACACTTCCAGATATGTCGGGCCAGTTATAACACTTTGCTCAGAAAGGAGAGGAGAACAGCTGGAATATTCATTTATTGATAGGTAAAATTTTGTTACGGTGCAATCCATTTGTTGGTTTAATCAATCTTGTTCACCGGCTGATCATTTCATATTGCAGTCAGAGAGCATTCATGAAATACAGATTGCCTTTGAGGGAGATCGTTATTGATTTCTACAATGAATTGAAAAGTATAACTTCTGGATACGCCACATTTGATTATGAAGATGATGAGTGAGTACAACTTGCTTTTTCAATTACACTTTTAAGATGTTCTGCTTTGGCTTTTAGAACACTCAGCACAAACCTTGAATGTGGCAGTAGCTTTACAATGATTATTTTCTTAGTTTGTGCTAGCTGTTCGACAATTGAGAATTGACTGTGGGTTTTGGTTCCCGAGTTATTAGACCTCATAAAATTGAACATGTTATTCTGACATTTTATAACTGTGCCTCATAGGTATCAAAAGTCCGACATGGTAAAACTCGACATCCTCCTCAACGGCCAGCCTGTTGATGCAATGGCTACTATTGTTCATAATCTGAAGGCTCAGAGAGTTGGTCGTGAACTAGTGGAAAAATTAAAGAAGTTCATAGACAGGTTTATTACCTTTTTTTGACTTTATCGTCGGCAAGCTTTAATTTTTAGTTGCTAAAACTCCATTGCAAGGAAAAATTAATAATAATCAGAGATAAAATCTGGCAGGCAAATGTTTGAAATCACAATACAAGCAGCAATTGGGTCGAAGATCATTGCTCGGGAGACGTAAGATTTCAAGTCCACACTCTCCATATATTTTTCATAACTATAAGACAGATGAATTCTTGGTCGAAGCTTCATATTACAATTCGATAATATTCATTGGTTTGCCATTCCATCTGTATTGACTTACTTTCTTTCACTCATTCCAATTGCGGCTTCCTAGTTCTCAATTATGAAATTTTCAGGTTATCTGCAATGAGAAAGAATGTTCTAGCAAAATGCTACGGTGGCGATGTCACGCGCAAGAAGAAGCTCTTGGAGAAGCAAAAGGAAGGGAAGAAACGAATGAAACGTGTCGGGTCTGTCGACATTCCACAAGAAGCATTCCATGAGTTACTGAAAGTGTCTTGATCGTGTATAATTCGCAAGCATGATAAATAATCATGCATCTAAATTTTCAATCACAATTGTATCTGCCGTAATCTTATGTTATCAGCAGTGTACTTTTCATTCAATCTGTATGAAATAATTGTAACAAAAATTTTGTTCATTCATCATTCAAGTTTATATATATTTATAAATCCATTTATTGGGTATTATTATTATTATTTGCAATTAGCTTTATATGGCAAAGCTAATGTCATACATGGAAGGAACATAGTCAATTTGCTCAACCTCCCAAATCAAATTGGATGAATGAACAGCTGTGTACTCCTACATTTTTAGAATAAAAACATTATAAATTAGATTAAATTTATTTTGTTGAAAAAAAAAGAGAATTAAGTAATTAATTAATTACCTCTAATTTGATGAGTAATTCTTTGGGGGATGGAGCAGAGACAATGATATGGCGAGCAGCTTCAGATATGAAGCCTTCATCAACAGCCATGTCTATGAATGATAACAATGAATCATAATATCCATCAACATTTAAGAGACCAACCTGCCATTTTTATTACATCAATAATCATACATTAAGTCATATAATTTTAGCATGGTATATATGTGGCATATATATATCTTACTGGTTTATTGTGAATTCCAAGTTGAGCCCAAGTAATGACTTCAAGAAGTTCTTCAAGGGTCCCATAACCACCTGTTTATACATATCATCATATTAATAATATATTGGTATAGCATAATCTTTGAATTTACAAATATATTTCTCTCTTAAATATTTTTTACATGAAGAAAATCCTTACCCATGTGTGTATATATGTGTTTGTGTGTGCATACATATATATATATATATGTATCAGTTTATTTCTGGAGATTAGCAACCTCATTATCTTGATATGGTTTGCATGGCTATTAATCATTAAGTAAAAAAAATTTTAATTATGTTTGTCTTAATAGTAAGTGTTTAATAATCATATTATAATGTACTATTATTATTATACCAGGAAGAGCAATGAAAGCATCAGCCTGGCTGGCCATCACTGCCTTCCTTTCATGCATATCTGATACTGCTCTAACTTCTCCCACTGTCTCACCAGTTACCTGAATAAAGATCATCAATCATTAATCATTAATCATACTGTTATAATTAGCATGAATTATAAATTATTAATTAATCAATGAAATGAAGTAAATCATTGAATGGAATTGAAGCTGATGAATTAATTAATCACCTCTCTTGACATCAAAGATCTTGGAATAACACTGCGAAAGAGATAAGTACAAGTAGGGTTGGAAACTTCAACAAAGAGAAAAGAAAACCGCAAAAAGATTCAAAAGAAGAGATTTGAAAGACTATTCTGCATGGATTTTATTCTAGTTTAGTTTGGTTGGTGAAGATACTGCATGGATTACTAGCAGTTATTTAAACATACTTTTAAAGCACAACTTTGTCTTTCCATTAGAGTATCATGTTTGGTTAGATACTTGATGTATTCTAGAGTAGAGAAAAAAAGATAAAGGAATTCATTATAATAAATCAATCCCTATCACGATGAAATTTCGAAGATTACCTTCCGGGTCAGCTACGGCTGTAGACTTGTCGATATATATTTATAGAGAGAAAGATATAAAGGATCCATTGTTCTAAGTAGAAAGAGATAGAATAGATAGAAAGATAGGATGAGAGTTGGAGAAGTCTTTGATGAAAGGAGAAAGAGATGGATATAGACTCGAAATTAAGAGATAAGGAATTCAATGGTGCATGTATAATAAGGTACACGGATAAATAAATGTGGAGATAGAGAGATAAGGAGAAAAGTAGCAAACCCTAGGACATGGCGACCACCATGATGTACAGCTTGAGAGACAAGACCCATCAAACCAATGCTACCACCTCCATACACCAAATCTATACCTCTCTCCACCTGCAATTCATTAACATATATATATACTTATATATTTAACTTCAAACCCATTCAAATCTCTCTCTCTCTCTCTCTCTCTCTATATATATATATATATATGGATTTCAAACAATAAAAGATTTAAAGTTATTGTAGGGAAGTGGAGAGATTAGAGAAGGAATTAGAGACATGTAAGTGGAGAGCATGCATGCATGCATGCACATGATTCATGAGACCATTTTTTTTTTTTAATCTTTATTTTAACTTCCTCTTTTGTAGTTGATATGCAATTCAAGCCATTACTTCAACTCACATCTCTCTCATGAAATTAATTTCTAAATATTGTAATTTAATCTCCATTTTTGTAGGTAGAAAACTAACAATTTATGGAAAATGAAGCAAAGCAAAAAATAAAAAGAAGTTTTATGACCATACTCTCTGAAAGAAGAAGTAGTAGTACTAGTTGTTGGATGGTGTTAATATGCCCAAAAGCATCAAAACAAAGAAAGAGAAGAAGAAGAGACCTAAAACATTCTCCATTCATGATCCACTAACTAACCCTAATTAACCAACAGCAAGAACAATAACAACAACTAATCATTGAATGATATAAATAACCAAAAACATAATATTAATCTAAGTCTAAACCAAATATTTACTCCAAAAGACATCAAATAAAGAAAGTGAAGCAGAGATCTAACCCTAATGACACCAAAACTGAAGAAGCACCACTTAGACACTACCAACATCAATCATGATCTTTGATCAAACTTAAAAAACAAATAGTAACTCCACAAACATCAAAACAAAGAAACAGTAAGAATAGATCTAAAACACCCCACCAATAAACCCTAATAAAAACAAGAAGCTAGCTAGAACTACTTCCATGATATGAATATGAAAAACATGAACTTTGATCAAAACATAAACAAAATATTATAGTCCAAAAACATCAAAAATAGCAAAGAATGATAATATATAAATTATAAAGTTATAAATTAATTACCAACTCCTTTCCAAGCTCCACAGCTGCATCTTGATAACTAACTTTCTTCCCTGAACTACTTCCACAAAACACACAAATCCTACTGAACTTCGAACTCTTTTTCTCTTCACCCTTCTCTTTATCCATCTCCATTAATCTCGACTTCTTTCTTCTCCCGAACTCCAACTCCAAACCTTGAGTTTTATAGACATATGAACACACACCAACAACACACACCTTTTTGGCTTAACGGGTTTGAAACTGTTAAGGATCCGATAAGGTTGGGATTTGGTGTGATTAATGTGCCATGTTTTTTAAATATATAATTATTAGAGCTGCTAATTATCATTTAATGGACTTGATTAAACTAATATAAGAGCAATGTGACCAAGTCCATGTTTGTGGTCATGTTGGTGGAGCCACACTTTCATGTTTTTTTTTGTTTATTTAAATGTTATGATTGATTTGCTTAGTAGCAAATCAACATACGTTTGGTATTTAGGTTTATAATCATTATTTAAGATTTGAAACGAAAAAAATAATGCTTTGGGTTTTTTTTAATTCATTTCTACCTTTTTGCACAATTATTGATGCCCTATATTTTTCTTATTACTTGAAATATTGAGAAATTATTAATCCAATCCTAAATGGAGATAATAGTTGTGCACTAAGGTTTGCAGACAACTAGTTTTTATATATCATGTCTATAAAATATTTTGCATAAGTTATTTAATAATTAATAAATAATGTCAATGGCCTTTTAGCCTATTAACATCTGGTTCTTTGTTTATTTTGGGGAGGATTCAAATTGAATCTTAAGGCCACATGCACAAGATGAGGGTACATGTATATCGAGGTATTAGTTGTATGCCTATGGACATTCTTGGCTTGGGTGTTTGTCATCTATATGTTTAAAAAATCTTAATAATAATAATTTTAAAATTTTAATGATTTTTATTTATATTATTCTAAAAAATATATTATATGTGCGTAAAAGTGAAATTTTAATTTTTTTTAAATAATATCTTTAAAATAAATTTAATTTCTAGGTTAAAAAATAAAAATAGGGATTATGTTTACCAATTGTTTTTTCTTAATCAGTTCGGTGTGAAACGTAGCTTTTGCTATAAAGCCGATTAGCGCAAGCTTTTCGAACATATAACGCCTTTGAACCTTTCCCATTTGGAGTGTCCTTTTAATCCGAAAGAGATCAAGAGGGTCGTAATGTTCGACCTTGGGGTAGAGAAAGCTCTAGGCCCTAACAGCCTACCGATTAGTTTTTTTCCAAAAAATTGGTCATGTATTCAAGCTTATCTCAATTAGCTTAGAATTGACTTCTAACATGGTTAAGCTAACCTCAAAAAGGTCAACTAGCCCAACATTGTGTTTATACCAAAAAAAAATCTGGTGCAACGAAACCTGTGGACTTTCGACCCATAAGTCAAATAAATTCCCCAACTACTCAAAATTATTTCCAAAGTTCTTGCCAATCATCCAAGCGAAGTTATTAACTCTGTGGTGGATCCCTCTCAATCAACATTCATCGAAGGAAGAATTATCACTGACGACATTATGGCAGCTAAGGAGCTTGTAAGTAACCTTCAAAAGCGCAACTTCTTGGGTCATATTTTCAAAGTCGATTTCTCAAAAGCATTTCATATGAAAGAATGGGATTTACTTATGGAGACTCTCAGCACTAGGGTTATGGAAGCTGTTGGATTAATTGGACTGCTTCCTAACTTAACACCTACAAAGCTAATATATTGATTAATGGATCCCCATCCATATTTGTCCGTTCTAAAAGAGGGCTCAAACATAACGACCCTCTCTCTCCTTTGTTGTTTGTGCTAATCGCTGATGCCCTTAATGCTATGTTCAACCTCACTATAAATATACCATTTGTAGTATGCGGATGACCTCTTTGCTTATGTTCATGGGAGGAATTGAGGACATATCTAGCTTTAAACTGATTTTATATATCTTCAAAGGAATTTTAGGCCTTGCAATTAATTTTCACAAAAGTTGCCTTTATTCCTCTAAGTGGTATAACACCCTAGACCCCGGTGTCACCAAGCACTTAACAATCCCACCGCCATCCTCTTCATCACCTATCTTGGGATCCTAATCTCTAGAAGACCCGAAAAAAACAAGATTGGTAGAAATAAATCAACAAAATAACTCCAAACTTCTCTAGTGGAAGATCTAATTTATTTCTATCAAACGAAAACTGACCTTAATCAACTCAATGCTAGTCTCGCCCATCCAATAAACCATAAAGGGTTTTTGACACAGTTTTTTTCTCGGAGTTTTTAAAAAACACCACTGACTTTAGGGTTTTAATACCTTTTTTTACCGAAATGCCAATAAATTTGAACTTTAGCGGTGTTTTTTTTAAAAAAAAACCCCGCTTCATTATTGATGTTTAAATTTTTAAATTAAAATTCAAAAAATTACACGTTAGAGGCGCCACCAAATCTTTTACCTTTCGTTGCATTTTTCAAGAAAACATAGTCAAATTATATTTTTTTAATTTAAAATTTAGCAGTATTTGTTAAATAAAAGCCACAGATTATAATTTTTTAAATTTAAAATTTATAAAATTAAAATTTTAGTGGCATTTGTTCAAATAAAAACAGCTACATTACAGATTTTTTAAATTTAAAATTTATAAAATTAAAAAATTAGTGGCATTTTTAGCGAAAAACGCCTCAAATTTTCAAAATTCAAAATTAGCTATTTAAAAAATTAAATTAAATTTGGCACCATTTATTTGAAAATTTTAAATTGTGCACCGTTTTTTAGGCAAAACGCTTCTAAATGCTTAAATTTTTTACTTTCTATAAATACTATTGTCAATTGAAATTAGGTGGATGAAAAGTTAAGAAGAGGAAGAGGGGAGAAGAAAAGGAAAGGAAGAGAAGAAGAAGAAGAGAAAGTAAGATGATGATGGTGATTATGAAGCTAGAAGAAGAAGAAGAAGAAACTAGAAGAGAAAGAAGAAGAAGAGGAAAAAAGAAACTAGAAGAAGAAGGAGAAGGAGAAGAAGAAGAAGAAGAAAAAGGAAATAATTAAAAATAAAAAATCTAAAAAAAGGTGAACAAGAAAAAGAGAAAATTAATATATAACAATAAAAATTAGAGGAGCTAATTTATTTTTTAAAAAGAAATCCGGTTAAATTAGAGGTATTTTTTTAAAAAAATTAATATTTAAAAAAAAGGCTAAATTTATTACATTTTTAATTAATAAATGCCTCTAAAAGTCACACCGTTAAAATAGTGACATTTGTAGATAAACACCGCTGAATTCGCAATGTTTTTCAGGAAATGCCGCGAATGGCTGGAACATCCTTGACACAATCTTCGTCGGCATTTATGCTGCCATTTTTGCACCGTTTTAAAACGTCGCTAAAGACCAAAATAAATGCCGCTGATCTAATTTGGTGTTGTGATCCTGACCTATTGGATGTTAGTCTTTGCCTTGACTATTTGGGTTACCTATGAAATTGACAAGATTCTTATGGATTTCTTTTCGAGTGGCAAAAGCTCTGATTATCTTAAGTGTCGCCTTATGGCCTCGAAGTAGGTGTGTAAATCTAAAAATCAAATAATGGGGTATCCTCAATCTACAAGATTTCAACAAAGCACTACTAAGTAAATGGTGGTGGAAGCTTTTGCGGAACCTATCATGGTGCTAGTCCCGGTGATTTCTTATAATTATCTCCACATGCTAGACACCAGGGTCAACGTTCTATAGTTTTCCCCAGAGGAAGTCCTTCTGGTGAGGGATACATAGCTGCCTCTTTGCCTGCAAGTACAATTTGGCAATAAAGATTAAAGATGGTAAATCCATTTTTTTTTCTAGCACGACCTCTAGGTAGATGGTAAGATACCCAAGGATAATTGGCCAGATCTCTTCTTTTCTTGGTCAAACTATAATGTATTTGCGTATGAGTTCCAACTTCTACAAGGAGATCCCAAAAATGAAAGATTCAATATATTACATGCTAACCTTAGAGGTCAACTAGCTGATGGCATGGACTACAAGTTATGGCGGTGGGAAAGAAGTGGTATCTTCTCATTCAAATTCTTTTGTCTATTTCTCAATGATGGTGGCCTTAGATGCCCTCTACACAAGTCCTTATAGATGGGTCCCTATCCTAGGAAGATCATAATCTTCAATTGGCTCGCTGAGGACAATAGAACCCTTACCATGGTCAATCTGGGAAAAAGAGGATGTAACAGCATCTCTATGACATCATGCGTCTTTTAACACACTATAGAAGAAACTATCATCACCTTCCTTATCAATTGGCCCAATGCAACTCGTATTTGGAACCATTATTGTAACATTATTGTAACATTCTCAATTTCCCCAATATTTTAACCTCTCAATGAGGTCTAGTCTTCTTAGAGGAGTGAGTGCTTTGGCACTCTACTAGCATTAAGATCTATTGATAAGGGCCATTTATTGTGATTATTATCAAAATCTAGCACATGTTCCTTAGTTGAATTCATGCAGTTCCTCAGGGCAATCAAGCAAATTGGTAAGAGTGTGTCTCGAAGATCAAGTGCAACCTCAACTTCATGGCCTTTAAGGATAGGTACTCGGACGAGCGGCCACCCCCATCGTCCCCGCGACCCATCATATATAGATACTACTATTGCCTTTTGATTGCTCAGGCTAGGCCATTAGTCTTCTATTCACTGTTCCCCTCTTATTTGTCATTTGTAGTCACCCTTTTTCATTCTTGGTGGATGTTTTGTTCTCTCCTCAGTGTTTCTTCTGTACTCTATGTTTTGTCATTTGTAATCGTAAAAATAAAAATAATTTTTGAACTATTTATATTAATTTTTTTTTTAGTTTTTCTATAATCTTAAAAATAAAAGTAATTTCTGAACTATAAAATTAATTTTGATCTATATTAAAAATTATTTTTAGTTTTGTTTTTAGAGATGAAAATAAATACTCTTTCGATCATATTATAAACAATCCTGGACATGAAAACTTCTAAAAATCATGAAGAACTTCGAAAAGTATGTACTCCCTCCATTTCTAAATATATGTCGTTTAAGGTTGTTGCACAAGAATTAAGGATAGCATTAATTTACCTAAATTTTGACATAACATACAATGAAATTACTAAACTATCCCTCTCTTGAAACCATGCATTTTTCTTGGGACTATAAATATTACTATTTTCATTTATATAACTTAGGAAATTGAAGATGGGTAAAATTGGAAAAAAAAAAAGAATAAATATTGCTTTGATATTGTAAAACGACAACTATTTTGGAATAATTTTTTTTTCTTAAAACGACATGTATTTAGGAACGGAGGGAGTACTTATGATAAAATAAGATGGGTATATTGAATTAATTCAAATAACTATAAATATAAGATCAAAGTATTTATAAGTCCCTGGAAGTTTAAAATTTTCAGATCAATCCTTATAATTTTTTTATATTTTTTCAATCCTTTATTCTATAAATATATTATATGTATAAAAATAAAATAATAAAATAAATAAATAAATATAAGAATGATAAGGGAACGAAACTCATTATTGTACTCTTTTTCATGGCTTTGAAAAATGTGACCATTTTCTTTTGGTTCTTTACTTCCAACAGTAGTAAAGGACGAGACATTCTTATTAAATATATCCAACATTATCTGATATTTTTTCTCCAACTATCATTTTGTCTCTCATATACTTCCAAGAAAACTTATAAATTTATATTTTTGAAAAAAAATTAACTAGAAGAGAGCTCAATAAATGAGTATGAATTAAGAGGTGTTTAATTGCTTGCCATCCACTTGAAAAATATTACTACAATACTGAAAACACTTGTTAGCATATAAATCCTTAATTTAATTTTATTTACATGTCCTTTACCTATCAATTTTATATGTTGAAATTTGGATTATATTATTTTTTTTGTTATACATATTATTAGATATTAAAATATGTAATTGGTTTTAATTAATGAATAGGTTATGAAATTTTATAAAAAAAGATATGCATTAAAATATGGATAAAAAATTGATTTTAGTTTACACTCATCATTAGATAAATAATTAATTTTATTGATATGCATCATTAAAATGATTTTATACAAAGAATATGAGTGAAAAAGTATTTGCATAAAACAAAATCCAAATTATAATAAAAATCAAATTAAATGATGACCTTGGAGGTATTTTCCAAGTAAAATATAAATAAAAATTTTATTTTTTATAAAAAATTAATATTTATTTATATTATTAATAATATATTTTAGGGAAAATTATTTTTTACCCCCTAACAGTTTAAAAAATTCACAGACAACCCCTCTGACTTTTGAATTTGCCGGACAACCCTTCCTTTTTTGTTTCACTTCATTTTTTCCTCTTTCAGCTAATTCCGTCTAATTCATTTGATTGAATTCCATTTTTACCCTCAACAATGGTGGATAAAAGCACATCATCTTTTTTAAAATAACCCAATTTTTTCCCATCTTTCAAATATTTTTTGAAAGACCTTGAGCCTCACCACGGATCTCTAGTGGCCTTCGACCATTTTCATCACCACCTTCTGTTGCTATGGGTTCTTCGGGTTTGCCTTGACGATGAAGTCGGTGGGAAAGGCTCGGCCTTGAAAAGGAAGAGGCTGACGAGAATCAATATACTAATGAGAGATGTGTTGTACTTTAGAGAACTGAAGAAATCGGATTAACGGAAGGAGGATGAGGAGGGGGAGGGTATTCGTTGTTTTGTAAGAGAGAAAGGAACGATTTAGAACTTATGTCGATCACCTTGGAGATTCTTAATTGGTATGTGTGTGTGTTTTTTTTAATTCAAATTCATCTGATTTATGTCGATTCTTTTTGTATGGATAAATTTGAAATTGTCGGAATGTTTATGATGGGGTTGCTTGCACAAACCAGGGATTGATAAAAAGAAAAACAAGGTAATTTAAAAAATAACTATTGTTAAACAAAAAACCAAGACTATTAAACGGAAACGCGATACCTTAAACGAAAACCCGAATTATTAAATGTAAACAAGATAACTTAAACAAAAAAACCTATTGTTAAACATAAAAAAAGTGTATTCGTAAACAAAAACCAAAAACTATTAAACAAAAATTAGTAAACTTAATCAGATACGCATTAACATATAATGTAAAACTATCGAAAACCCAACAAATTAAAAGTAAAACATTTAACAATGCACTCTAACATAATCGGATAAACAAAAACGAGTAAATTAAACAAAGAATCGAGACCCGTTAAACGAAAAGCGTGTTAGATTCAACAAAAAAACCCGTGATCGATAAACGGAAATAAAATAACTTAAACAAAAAAACAACTATTATTGAACGTAAAACGTTAAAAAAATTTATCTTTATGTTTAATGTACTTCTAATTTCGGAAGAAAATATTGATTGGAATCTACAAGATTTAAAAGAGTACTGGTAAAATAGCCTAAAGTTTATAGAACAAGAATTAATCCATGGTAAAATAGTCTACAGATTTATTCATATATCCATAAAAAGGTGATTCTTTTATGTTCTAATTCCCTAAAGTTCTTATTCCAAGATATTTTCTTTTAAACATTATTTTTAAGCATTTATTTAAAAAAAGACCAATTGAATTTGAGTTTAATTTTTAATTTTAATTTTTTTAATCCAATAATTTCTAAAGAGTTTTGGGATCTAAATTAATCAAAATATAATGTATTATTATACTAGTAGCTTAATTTAGTCTGCTTCCACTTAATAGTGTATGTTTGTGTGTAAATAACCTAGTTTCCGCTTAAATAACTCGGGTTTCGCTAAGTAACCTCGGTTCTGCTTTAAAATTGTATGTTTGTGTTAAACGCTACTCAAGAACTTAAACATGAACCAATATTATTAAACATAAACAAATTTTTTTAAACAGAAAATACCTAAGTTACACAAAAAACACATATATTTAAACGAAAACATACTTTTAATCTAAAGTTTTTCTCCTAATTCATCTCCTGCTCTACCTCCTCCGCAACTACATTCTCCTCTCTCCTTTGTCTCTTCAACCAGAAACTTAGTATGATTCTCCAAGTTCTCACCTTCCTCACTCTTCTCCTTCTCCTCTTCCAATGCTACTAGCTCCTCAACCTCTCCAACGATCTCCACGACCTCTTTTCTCCTCAACCCCAACACCCAGTAGAGCTTGTCTCATGGATCCAACTCTCCACCAACGGAGTCCTCTAAAAGGATTCTCCGACTTCAAACCATTGATCTTTGTGTCATCGCTTTATTGCCGCCAAGAAAAATAAAACAACGTGGCAAACACCCATAAATCCGAGAAACGATTGAGGTCCGCCTCCCGGCGATGGTGCACTTCCGTCGAACTCCCACTCTGTCGCCGGCGGATTTAGGTGTTTCCACCGCTGACTCGATCTCCGGATCGGATCTACCAACCCAACCCGAGATTTCACAGATTCCAAAATGGAACGAGCAAACATGCCAAAAAAAGGACAACCAAGACTCGGTTAGAAGAAGACCTTTCTTACAAGTAGATAAAAGTCCCGTGATTAAAAAAGTTGCGTTAGTAGATGAAGGTCATTGTTGTCAAAAAAAATTCCCACCCAACTCCGTTTAGTCACTTTAACGACTTGAAGGGTTTAAAAATAAGTGGAGAGAAAAAGAGGGTGTTTTTGGGGATACCAAAATTAGAGAGGGGAAAATGTATATAAACGAAACTTTCAAGGGGTATTTGGCAATTAACACTATATTTTAACATTGTATGTCGAGTAGAAATGTATATGTATATATATAAGTAAATCAAATTTTAAGGGATACATGCAGCATTTAATTTTATTGGAAGGTATACACACAATTTGATAAATTTTCACAATATAGAGGTAAAAAAAAAAAAAAAATTGAAGGCAAATGATTTCACTATTTTTTGGGGTTACGGCAATAAAAAGACCCTTATAAAATTAAAAATTTTGTTTGAAAATTTTGATTTACTTTCCACAAATGAAATCACGTGTTTGTTGCACGTGCGTTCTGTTGTACCAATTAGCGCCGCAATCGTCCACATCCACTTTTGCTCTTTCACATTGGGCTTTTGTTCAATGAAATTACTTTAAAGCCCTCCAACAACCAACACTAAATCACTTGACAGCGGAGGGTATCTCTGAACATTTTCAATGGTTGCATCGAGCCATGTGTCACCTTTTCAACCCACTAATATATTTCTTTTAAATTATATATAATATATTATTCCGTAACTTACAAAATTATTTGTATTGCTTATCTTTGAATATTAATAGTTTAATTATTTATTTATGAATTTATGTCTTACATGACTTTGATTATTAATCACATGGTGGCTCCCATTCATATTAAATTTTCCATTTATTTTAGAAAGAAATTATTAACACTACATCGTGGGAAAGTCTCATTTTCTTTTCTTATCTCTTAAGTTCTTATTCTTAAAACATGTTTTTCATACAATTTATTTTTAAATAAAAGTAACACAAATAATCAATTATCTCCATGTCGGCATACTATCCAAAAATTATGACTGATTCAAATATCTCTGGGATCAGTAATTAGCTCATTTTGAACAATAGTCTGCTCTTGATGTAGGACATGAGTTTTTGCACTAATACTACACGAATCAAACTCTTATTATTAAAGAATGGAACAAAAACTCTTAGTCCTTCTATGGCGTCCTTAAAGTGAACTCTAAACAGAAGTCGGGCTATAAAATGAAAGTTGAGAACTCTTAACAAGAAGAGGCTAAGCTCTTTATCTCTCTATCAGTGTTGTCCCTTAGTTTGTTAATCATCATATATCTTTGGTAATTTTATTTAAATAATAATGCAATATGATGGAATAGGAAATATTTCAAAAAATGAAAACTTGAAAAGTCAGTTGAAAATCAAATTGGTTAAATAATCAAAATAAAAATATACTTAGATTTTTTTTTAGTAATTACTCATTTTATATTTATACACAATATAATTTTTTTTTATCTTTATTTTGCAAGTCTCTTATATGAAAAGAGAATGTTGAAAATGCGAACTGGTATGAATAGTTCAAATGTCACTTATAATATTATTATATTTAAAATTATAGATATGAACATATAATACTCACCCATGTATGTGGACAATTTATTGGTGAAATCTGTTGTTTGGGATTTTTTTTATTATATAAAATAGAGTTATATTCCGACTAATATATTTTTTTAGAATCAAAATGCTTGCAATAAAAAAAATATATATGTACAAACCATTAATTTAATATTTTATAACGTGAATTATTATTATTATTTTTGGTTAAATTATGGCATCCTTGTCCACGCTTTAGAATTGTTTTTCGACAATTAAAAAAAAGACTCCATAAAATAATTGATTTTGGGAGAGATCATCCTTGGAAATAAGTTTAATATTTTTAAGAATTACAGAGATATTTAAAATATATAATTCCAAGAGATAAAGTTAATATGATAATTTAAATTTAGATTTTATATTTCTTATGATAGAGAATTAGTATTTTATTTATTTATGTATTTATTTTAATCTTTAACTTACAACTTTGATGTTCTATTGACTATTGCATGCTCTATAAATTAGTTGACTTCTCTCTTAATAAATTGCTTTCCATACAAAAAATTCAAACTCATAACTAACTTTTTAAGTGACTTAAGCTTCTAAATGAATTCTGAAGAAGAGTTGGTATTTCATCATTCCATAAAAGGTTTATCATCAAAAATTTTTTTTCTCAAAATGATTTCATCAAATTTTTATTAAAAAAATAAACAAAAATCACCTTTAATACACAAAAAAAATTCTTTAATTTATGATTAAAACTTTATTTATCTGTAAAAATAATTTAGCGTCTATTTTAAACTTCACTAATATATATTTTTTAAAGATAAAAAATAACTTTTGGTTAACTAAAAATTATATTTATTGACCATCATCAAATAGGACAGTAACAATACTAAAAACTCTCATGTGAAAAGTGGAGAGTTCATCTCTTTTGAAAACATGGTCGAGGATTTAAGTTATGCAAAAGTCCCTTGTGAAAAAAAAACTCAAATTTATTAAATAATATACCGTTATAAGTTTAATAATTAATAATACTTACCAAAAGCCAGTTGGCTTATTAATACTACATCCCTTGTAAAAAAGTGTTCGTTTAAGATCTCAAATCGAACTTGAAAATTTATACAAAATAGAGATATAAATAAATAGTCATGTTGATATATTAATTCTATGTGTCTCTGATTGTTCTACTAGGTGAGTTTATCACTTATTTGTAAAATAAAAATAAAAAAACTTAACTACAACGAGACAAAACAAATGGATGAGAGAAAAAAAATTATGACGGAAAAATGGAACACAAATATATAAAAAAGAAGAATAGTGAACACACTTATAGTAACAACAGGCACGTGCGCCATCCCGAAATCACGGCAATACGTAGCACCGAACCATAAAAACGGATTTGATTGATTGACTGACTGATTTGCCACTGGACCCGACCAGATTCAGTGACCCGACAAGCAGGCGCACACGTGGGGGTGGTTCGAAAAGAATGGGGTCACATCATGTTGATCCGTTGCCAAACCACACGTGCGGGTGACGCGTGACCAGACTTTGGGAATCGTGTAGTGCTTGGGTGGAACTTTGAATTATTGAGTCGGTGCAACAACTTGATGGTGATGGATGAATGATGATCATGATCATGATGATGGTGGCTCTAGTCTCTTAGTGGGCCAAGCCCTTGCTTGCCAAGTTCGGTTTTAGTTTGGGCTTTCAAAAGAATGGGCCCAATGGTGCATACTCACAGGGTAAATTGTAATTCCATGCATGTGCACAATAGCTTTGAATTCATTAATCCCAACTATTTTGAGATTAACTAATTCTATACATGAGTAATATTAAAATATCGACTAATGAGAATTGGTTCAAGTGGTAGAGATTTAAGTTATTTAAGAAAATTGTTTTGAGTTAGAATTTTTATATATATGAAAAAAAACACTTTATTAAATTAAAATGTTAGTATTCTCAAAGAGTTGGCGTTATTTGTTAGATAATTAATTAAGTAGTAGAGAGAGCAAATCATTTATTTAATTGATTGGATTTATTTTAATTGATATTGGGAGCTAAATTAGGAAAGTGCCAAATTGATTGATTGATTGATTGGGAGCTGAATTAGGTTATAGTCTATCTTTGGTGGATTGAAAACAATTGTAAGTTACTTTGGAGAATATCAACATTGGATGATTGATTGAGATTATGTTTGGTTTTATTGATGTTTTTGTTGAGTTACAGTTGTTTCTAAGTTTGATCAAGATTGATAAGAGATTTAGCCAAGTTTAATAAGTGGCTCAACTGTGAGGTTGATGGGTGTTACATATATTATAACTCAAGTCATAATTTGGGTTACAACACTATATTTGAAGTTAATAGAGAATATTAACATAAGAGAAAAGTTCAAGATGTTGATTGATGGAATATCTATGTAAATCTCTTCTCAAGGGTTTCATGGAGGGAGAGGCTAGTGAGATGTGGTGAGATCACCGGTTGGTCTAGAGAGAAAGAGAGAGAAGAGAGAGTGAGTGAGTTTATTGTCTATAATGATTATATTGAGATCTTGAGAAAGGCATATCACATCGGTGATGATTGAGGCTAATGGAAGGTTTGTTATAGCAGAGCTTATGGGAGAACATCTCTTAATCACTGATATCGTTCAAAAGTTGGTTGCCCATTTATAAAGAAAGTGATCATTTTTTTGAAATTTGTAAGACCGTTGTACTCTTGTTTTGCCATTAATACTAGGGGATTAACTCTTCGGGCTTGGCACCAAAGATGTAGGCAGGTGGTGCCGAACTGCGTTACTAATTGTTATGTCTCCTTTTTTCTTTTTCTTTTTTCTTTTTTTTATATATCTTCTTTTCATCTTTCTATTTTTTGTGATTGGTAACCTTACAAAAATAAAAACTCACATCAACTAACTAAACTAACACACTCTTTAGAACTAAAAGAGATCCATTCTTTTAAAAGATTTCTAGTATATTGCATAATATGTCGGTCAAATGAAAAAAAAACTTTTTAATTTGAATTGTAACACACATAGATATAATTCTATTTCTAATCAGAAAATATTAATATAAAATAGAAAACTAAATTTATCTAATATATTTTTATTTTAAAATTAATTAGATATGATTTTACAATATTTTTTTTCCCAAATATTTCAAAAATCTAATACAATAAATAAAAATGATACTTTTGACTTGTTACAATCTTCTAGAAGATAAGTAAATCATTAATGTATTATATATATACACACACATGTATATGTGCCTAGAGGTGGGCATGGGCCGGTTAACCGGACCCGACCCGCCGGGTCCGGTTCACCGGGGCCAGACCCGGCCCGTGCTACAGGGGGACCCGCCGGACCCGGGTTTGAACCTAAGACCTCACACTTAGAGAAAATAACATTAACCAATTGGCCTACAAATTTTTCTTGTTTTAGTATAAAACATAAATAAATATAAAGAAGTTGCAAAATATTTTTTAAAACAACAAAAAATTTAAAATAATTTATAATAATAACTTAAAAATTTTTAAGACATATCAAAATAATTTTAAAAAGGATAAAAAAGCTACATTTTTAATTTATTTATCTATCAAATTAAATTATTAGCACACCCTTTTAAGTGCAACAAAATGTATATATCAAGTAGTATTCTTATTTTAAATTGAAGTTATCATCAACTTATTTATTTATTATAATTAGGGTTGGCTCTAGATTTCACTTTGGTCTCTAACTATAGGGTTATTATTGTGCTTATCATGTTGTCATTGAAAAAAATTACAAATCAAAATAATATGGTGTTAACTATTATTCAAAGATATTCTTTTTTTTACTAATATATTTTTTTATAAATTGATATACATAATTTAAAAACAATTTTTTGTAATTTTATTTTTTTATTTTATAAATTGAAACAAAATAATCTAATATATATGTGACAAATAAGAATGCGCTATTTAAGAGAATTTAAGAGTGCAGTATAGTGAGGACTCAAAGTCTTATGAGATTTAAAAAAACGATTAAAAAAATAATTATTTTTTAAAAAATATTTATGAAAATTTATTGTTTGATAATTTGATATTTGACTAATTGATTTTTATAATTTTTTTAATTTATTATATAGTTTCTTAATTTTTTTATAAATTAAATATATATGTAAAAATATTTTCGATCCATATCCCTACATCTATCTATATATAATTTTTTTCCCAATAAATATTTAAATCAAATCAGCTCAAGTATTGGGTTTTTGCTATCCAAGTTCAAGATCACGGCTCAAAATCCCACGACCAACATGCACTAGATTAAAAAAACAATAACATTAAACCGGGTTTGACCCGGCGGGTTGACCTGCCGAGTCACGGGTCGGGAAAACTCCAACCCGTAACCAACCCGTCTACGGGTCACGGGTCGGGTCATTGAACCCGGGCGGGTTGATTTCG
>NW_024086733.1:0-56871 GCF_009730915.1 Dioscorea cayenensis subsp. rotundata
GTGGCGCACTAGATCCCGATCCCGGAGGCTTTGAAATAAGATGGACGGGAGCACCAAGACCTGGTGACAACATCAACAGAGGTACTGGAGACAACAACAGAGCAGTGGTCGACAGTGGAATCTGCTGAGAAGCAGCAGGTGGTGGAACTATATCTAAGGACTGAAGAAGAGTCTTCTCAACAAGCTCATAAGCCAAAGTATCACTAGCAGATGAAGGGGTAACCCGGTGGAGAAGCTGAGCACGAACTGCCTCGAACTCAGGCCGAAGACGCATAAGAAACTCATAGATGCGGAGATGGTCACGGTCTTGAGCAATGGAGAGACACTTGGCACATGTTAGAGAAAGAGATGGGGCCATCTCATCATACTAACGCCATAAATCACTGAGTGCTGCCAAAAAGCCCTAGATAGAGCTCTCACGCTGGTAGGTGGCAGTAAGAATCTGTAGCAAGGAGTAGCGCAACGCCTGACTAGAGGGAAGATAAAGTGTGCGCAAATGATCCCACATCTCCTTGGCTGTAGGAAAATTATAGACTGCCAAACGAATAGGAAGTTCGCACGACTGACAAATAATAGCAATGGTGCGAGAGTCATCCTTAGTCCAATTGACCAAGTCCTGGGATGGGGAGAAAGACATACTGGTAATAGTAGACTGAGAGAAGCCTGTGGTGACTACAGTAGAAGAAACCGGAGCCGATCAGGTACCATCAACATGACCCCAAAGATTAAGGCCTCGGAGGAGCACACGAAGAATGGAGGACCACGCCTTATAATTCTTTCCATTAAGCATCACATCGGACTTCTGAAGGTAGGAGACTTGGGAAGAGGCCATGAAAGCCAACACCAAGGAAAAAGGGAAAGACCAGTGCAGTGAAGAGGAGATCAAGCGCCGGGGAAGCACCGTCGAGGGTTATCGGGCAGAGGAGAGATGATCGGGGACCGGTGCAGGCGCACGGTGGAGAGAAGATACGGAAGAGACCAGGCGTGCGATAAAGCGCAGGCGCGCGGAGGAATGCGGCGAGGCGGACACGGCCGGCGGCGTAAAAAAAATTAGGGTTTGGCTCTTGATACCATGTTAGAATTAGATGAGCTCATTATCAATTAGAACAAGGTTGCATATATATGTATATACACAGGTATACAAGTATGGAAGATATACAAAAGTGGATAGACAGCTTATACACAGCTGTATTGCCTAACACAGGTATACAAATATGGTAAATATACAAAGATGAATAGACAGCTGTATACACAGCTGTATTGCCTAACAAGAATCAATTCAGAATAAGAACATAAAAACCAATAACGTTGAACCTTTAAAGAACCAAAAATCTTTATCAATCAGTAGCATTAACAATCAACAACATCATGAAGCCACTAGACTAAGCAGGGATTTACCTTTAAATCACATTGGAGAAAAATGAAACTCATTATGTATACACCAAATCTTGAAGAACAATGTATTAATTAATTAGCACATAAATGACAACTTAAAGTTTGCCACACTTTCATGTTTATCGAATGCATTTTAATTTGAGAAGAAAACTTAAGCAACAACACTAATTAAAATCTAGGCAAAAATAAGTGCCATAAGGTTTTCAAGTGTCTTATTTTTATCCTATCATCTTAGTATTTAACTGAGATGATAAATAACTCAATCTAAATTGCAAACTCACCATTGAAAACAAGCTTTTGGTGGATATTATTGGTGAGTAATGTGAAATTAACTTCAAGTTTAAATCTAATAATAGCTGCATCAACTAGCACAGGAAAAGATGCAAGTTAAGACTAGTTGAAAATTACTAACATGCCTATGTACAATAGAAGATATTAAGCAATTCTTGATCAATATGTTCTGTGCTCCATGCACATTTTAGGGAAACAAATTTCCAGATCGTAGTTCTACAGGAGAATAATAAAAATACCACCACAGTAAATGGGTAAAAAGTGTAATTGGCACAAGCTTGTCAAGACAATATATGTCCAAAGGAATTGATACAAATATGATTCGAAGAGAACACGATGAAGATACACACTCAACAGCATTCCACCCATATATCATCTCACCTTTGTACCCTAGAACTCATGTCCTATGGAATTCTTGCTTTCTATAAAGGAACTCAGTTGTGAATGGATGTGACATTTAGTAAAGTCTTCCTGTAAAACCTGCAGACATAAGTTGATTTTTAGAGAAGGTTTTATTTTACAATCTATGAAAAGTAAAAGTTCATTCCAAGGATGAAATCTTTTCTGCTTTGATGAACCAACATTATTTATGAATGTTCCTTCACCAAGTTTCATGTCAATCCTGTAAATTGTGCAAATGAACTGATTGAACATATACTGCATTGGACAGTTTGCTTTTGATAATCTGTAATTCAAATATAAGGCATCATTGAACTATATTCATATGAAATCGAATATTCCCGAGTTTCTTATGTACCTTTGAGTAAGCACTGCAGAGCCATCTACAAAATTACCCAGACCACCTGCCATCTAACCTAGATTCAACAGAGAACTTCCATGTTGAGACCAACCAGTAAAAAACTTAACTATTATCTTTATCAATTAAAACTGTTAACCGAGAATATTGAAAGAAAATTGATGAGGCAACCCCATCTCAGTTATTTCTCAACAAGAAATTTCTCAACAAGAACAGTTTCTACTTTCTAGCATACTTCTCCACAATAAATACAAGAGGGATAGGCTCTGATGTTCATTAAGAGCAACTACCTTCAAAATAATCATGCCATTTGATCTTTACAAAGAAGAAAACTAGCTAACTAGGACATTCGCAGTCCCCCCATGTCCTTTTCTATCAGAAACTTCTACTTGTGTTGTCCCATAATCGTGCAATACTGCTTCTCCAGGCACACAAACACATCACTCTTACCTGAGCTGCACATTAAATGTTAAGCGGTTATGGTAGCATGCTTCTCATTTGTGAAATATTAAACAAATTTTGTTTCGATAAATATTAAATGATTTATGTCCCAAAAGCACACAAGTTCCTTTCTTTAATCTTAATGCAATTACCTCATGAAGAGTACCATCACCACCAACAGCTATAACAGAATCATCACCATCCCTTATTGCCTGTATTACCAAAAACAAAACAAGGGTTTGAAAGGAAAATTGGCCATTTATCACACTTTCAAATAAAATTTATACCTTCCTTGCAATTCAAAAGTTAAGCAACACAAAGTAATACACCATATGCTTGCAATTATATCCTATCCTGATACTTTAAATCAAGATTTGAAAAGATGCTAGCTATTAAAGAGTAAGAAGAAAACTAAACTATGAAAAAAATAGTCTCTTCGCATTTGTTACAAAATGAAGCATCAATGACAAATCCAGCCTTCAATATCAAACTAACAAGCCAGCCAGATCAACAATCACAAGAATGTAGGATCACTATCATCAATAATAGATAACTTTCCTAAACATATAGAAACATGACAAAACTAATACCAAGTTATTCCACATAAAGTATTTTCAGATTATCTGCTACACAAAACCTGCAAACAATATCATCAACACTTTGAACCATCTTCAGAAAAATCACTAAAAACACAACACTAAACGCTTTGACATAACCTTAATCAAATAATTTTTAGATGATACTTTTCTCAAGTATATAACTTCACAATTATGTCATTTCTATTAGTTCACTCTCTTTAGTTTCTGAAGAACAACAACTAGTTCAAACATATGAAAGAAAAACAATCAAAAGTTTCAAAGAATTACATAAGCACAAAATATTAGTTTCATATAACTATATAAAAAGAAGTCTGAATATTTCTTACACATCTACTAATCCAGTCATAACATCAACATCTCCATAGTCTAGAAAATGATCACCAATAACAGGACCCTGCAAATGATAATCTACCTCAATTACTAAAGCAATGTTTCCTCCTCACACCTCAACTGTTCAATCCGATAATTAAAAAAAAAAAGCAAGATATAATTACTTTTAGAAACACTTACAGGCTCTTATCATACATATTCAAGCTTCAATAACCAAATCAAAATCAAAATAAAAATAGTCAAAAAATCATAAAACCTAAGAACAAGAAGATTAACAAAATAAAAATAAAAAATCAAAACCACATTCAACAACAAAATCAAAACCAGACTAAAATTAGGGACAAATTCAAAGAACCAGAGAAAGAGATGAACCTGGATAGTCTTTCTAGGGTGAACCGGCGTGGCTTTAGCTGGATTATGGCGATCGTCACTGTTATGTCAAAACCCCAAACAAATTTGTGCCCTAATGTCGGCCAGAGCCTTTGAGAACAACACTGACACATTGTAGTGTAAGACCTTCAATAGCTACAACCCAAAGAAAAAATTAGCACAAATTGATTGAAATTAGAACCCTAAATTGAAACCATCATCGGTTTTCATTGAATCTAGCAGTAGGAGTCGGTGATCTTGAGATGGACATTGACGTGCTTGGCAGAGATCTCAATGATCTCGAAGCAGAGATGGAGATAAAGGTGGCGTCGACGGTGATGAGCTTGGAATAGATGAAGGTGGCATCGGTGGTGAAGCAGACACCTCAATGTTCTCATTTTTGTGAGGGAGAACCATTAATTGAAATTTTTTTTAAGTTAGTGTGAGTGAGTGGAGATGATCTGATGGATATTAATTAGTGAGTGTTCAATTTGTGTGAGTGGGTGCTTTTTTTATTAATTGAAAATTAGAGGGGGTTTTCTAAACCCCCTCTACCCCTCTATAGGTTTATAAAAAAAATTAAATATACAAGAAGTTTTTTTAAAAACCCCTCTACAAATGTGTCTCTAAAAATAAAATTCGATGTAGTGATACTAGTGTCATTTTTGAACAAAAAAAGGAAACAAAGTTTGAAGATATATAACAAATTTCATTGCAGAGTAAAAAAACTTGAATAAAAAACATGTCACAACCAAAAATTTCACATTATTTCCAAAACATCAATTTTCTTAGAGAAGTAGCCATTGCTTCCAAATTGTAAGCCAATCAAAGCAGCTAATTCAAAGAATCCAGAAAAAAAAATTCTCAATTATGAACACTGCATCACTAAATAGCTTAAATAGTTGTTCAATTTGTCATAATCCACCACAGTAGCATTTTTGATATAAAATTGCAATGAAGCAAATAAACAATAGTCACTACAATTCTTCCAGATACCAATATTATGTTGAGCAAGAATGCAACGAAATTTGCATATAAAACTAATTTCATTGCAAAATGATCAAAACTTTGAATCAAAAGATGCACAAAAAGCCATAACAATGTTTCTCAAATAGTTTCCAATTAACAGAGAACTCACGAGGATGTTGAGCTTCCCATCAAAGACGGAAGACACCTTCAGCATAATCTCCACCCTCTGCTCACACTACGCGAGGTCACACACCGAGCTAGTGACACCAAGCCCGAGGGCCTCCCACTCCTTGAGGCAATCATTCAGTTCTATGAATCTTTCTAAAATGGTTTTCTCTTGAATATCATTCAAAAAGGTTTTGTATTGTCATAGGTTTCAGTTTTAACAATCAATTTGAACATCCTATAAAAATTTCCGTAACAGTTAAAAAGAAGTTTTGAATCTTCTCTTTCCTATTTTATTTCATTTGATATCCTATTCATAAATGAAATGTTCTATTACATATGGTTCTGCAATGGTATTAGCTTGTCCCAAATGATTATTATTACATATGTGTATCTTACAGCCGCATGGGTAAGATCTACAGATCAAATCAAAATGCAAGCAATGAGCCATAACCATCAAGGCCAAATCCCTAAAAATCAATAGAAAATTCATTGTTCAAATAATAAGATTAATTCCAAAAGTGATGCATATAGCTCCTTCATGAGACCGATATGATGCTTTTCAATATAAATAACGTCATTAATAAATCATACAAAATTAACAAATTAAAATTAACAAAAACTTAAAAAATAATTAACAAATTCATTGAATCACACAGCATAGATAACATTTGCAGATCAAATCAAAATGCAAGCAATGAGCCATTATCATCAAGGCCAAAACCCTAGAAATCAATAGAAAATCCATAGTTTCCATCTTAAAATGCAACCATAAATCTAAAGATCAAATGGAACATGGATGAATCTGGCATTTCAGCAGCTCCAAACGGAAGTGCTAATCTTGGAAGAGTGATCTGAAAACAAGATACCGATGGGAAATTGACGAGGAGAAGGTTTGATCTATATCTCAATGAGCCACAGCCGATGCCAATTTTTCCAAATCGGACGATCTGATGTTCGAGTTTTTCTTCACCGATGCTCCACGACCCTTAATTCACGCCGATGCACCACTCTTGAACCGGCGTTGACGCCGGAGATCGACCTCCCCGCCGTCGCCATCCTAGGCCGTGGCGCCAAGGGTGTCATCTTCCACGTCCGCTCCCCCTCCGAATCCCTCACCCTTAAAGCCATCTTTTCGCTCCTCCATTGAGCTCAAGAACCCCCTCCGACGCTGGGTCCGACGATGCCTACAAGTGATAAGATTATTGACTTCGCCATTGATCCCTTGCTCTAGCGGAGATCTCAACTCTCTCCACCGTTGCCAAACTGAGCATATATTCTTAAGAAAAAATCTATAATCTAAAGAGGATTTACATGGAGCATCCCTACCATTTTGTCAATGGAGTAAAAAGTCCTTTTGACTTATTCATATCCCCTATAAGTCCTCCCTTTTCTATACAAATACTTTCAAGTCCAACAGTTCACTAATGGTCTGAAAAAACAGGGTAAAATGTCTCTATTGCCCTCAGTTGGTTATAAGATTTTTGAAAAAAATGGTAGAAAATTAAATAGTTATTAAGTAACCATCACATCACATCCCCATACTCATCTTATCTTCTCCCGAGAAAAGAAAACCCATTCATCTTCCTCCGTTGAACGGCCACATCGCAGCCGCCGGCGTTCTTCTCGATATTATCGGAGAGTAGGAGAAAGCTTGAGAGCATCCTTGCCCTCTGTTTGCACACTCAAGAAAAAAAGGTTTGAAGGCCGACGGCATTGGAGGCCAACACCCTTTGGTTAATTTTATCTTGCATTTATGGTTTATTGTTTGTTAAATTGGATTATCATTGTGCATAAGCCCTGTAATTCCTAGAGGAAGACATTAAATTTGAGTGTGTAGTTAGTTTGTACAATAGGTTTGTGCCCTAATTTCAGTTGTAATGAATAAATCCGCACGAGTTCGATAGATCCGATCTCATCTTCATGCTTTAATCGATGGTAAACTTATGGTGTCGGATTCTGTCATTGATGTGTTCGTCCTTATGTTACTTGATTCTTTGAAGAAATTCCCTCATGAGTTCGATAGACCTGCCACAATTTGCAGACCCATGGCGCTTGCTCTGTCACAGAAAGAGCATTCAGTTGATGGTCTTGATAAAATGATGTCCCCAGCTTTAGAAGATTATGTCAGAGTGAAACTTGTTCTCATGCCGGTTGCTTTGAAAAAACATTACCATCTTATTGTCCTCGACAAAGACGAGGAGGAATATTTTCATTATTCATCTGTCCGTAGTCTAGTTTATGATCAACCAGCAAATGCCATGGTAATATTGATACCCATTTCAAGTTTCTGCTACTTTTTTGTAACATTGTTTTCGTGTTTTGCAGCATTCCTTGTTTGAAGATCGTTTGCAGGAAAAATTCAATATCAACGAGACATCATCATATACACTTAGTCATGTTCGTGACTGTCCACAACAGAGGGAGGATAGTGTTGATTGTCCAGTGTACCTGATGCCTTCATGGAACAGCTTCTGCATGGTGAGAAACTCATTGTACCCCACTTAGATGTTGCCCATCTGCGATTGGAGTACGCTGTACGCATCTTGTCAAATGGCATCACACGATACACACCCCAGTTAGCATTGCCTACAGAAGCGTCAGAGGCAAGTATAGATGATGGGAAAAAAATGGATGATGAGCCACCACAAAGCCACCAAGAAACTGATCAGCAACCAAAGACCGTGCCACCCATCCCAGAGAGTAATGAAGAGGCACAATGGAATAGTGATTCTGCCGAATCGGCAAATGCCTAACATTAAATGAATATCCTCATTTTAAATATTTACTTCACTAAGAACGGTCATTACTGCACTGTCTTACTTACTTATGCTTTACAAATTAACATTAACAGTCATTATTGTCTACTACTGTTCATATATGCTAGCTTATGGTTACTTAATCGCCTTATACATCACTTTCATTGCTTGTTGACCAATAAAGCTTACTCATATCCAGTTGTTGTGTTTATTGTTTATAAATTGAATATGCCGCTCATTAATATATAGTTCCGTTTACATATGTGGTTTGTTGTTTACTTCCATAGATATCAGTTCATTTTCATTACTTGTTGACCAAAAATGCTATTTACACTTCAAAATTCGCCATTCATGGCCAGTATTACTGTTAACATATATGGTTTGCTGTTTACGGTTAGACATTTATGGATGATTTTCAAAACATGTTACCCTAGTTCATTGTTCAACAAAAACATGCACTCCATTTGGTGCTTAGTCTGCGATTACTTCATTATATGTTGCCCTGTTATGTCCGATTTAGTGGCAACGACTACAATGTATTTCGCATACATGCCATGCTTGTGACTCAATCCACTTGCGCCTCGGACGACCAGGTCTTTTCTTTGAGATAGGCGGTCAAATATGGAGTTGGCGAGAGTCGTCCAACGGTTTGTCATGATCTAGTATACGGAATATTGATTCTTTGTATGTCAACTTGTAGGATTTGATAGTGTAGTATGGTTCAATGAAGCGATGGACATTTGTATCAGTTTGTATAATCGCTGTGCAAGCATGCTTACATGGTATTCCTCACACCTACTAGTGGCGGCAAGAGCATGTTCGATCACGCAAATTAACAGAATTACTTTGGTGGTCAACAACCTCGAACTGTTCTCCATCTAAACAACCTATCAGTAAGCACCTACTTTCTTCGACTATCGCTTCAATCTTCTTGTATATCATAAGGCAAAGATAAGATTCCCATTTCAAGCAACAATTACGTCGGTTGTACATCATGTTCATCATCTTGAACCTAAAATCATGAAAAGAGGTTGTATCAATTGCACGTGGAGCATACCATTACGTTGGTAAATATAAAATATAACAGGATTTAGGGGTTAATATATGCAAGTGCAAACTGTAGAACGCATTACCTATTTTCTAAACACCAACTACTAATACCAAAAAACAACGTGATAAACGAAAGGGAAATTAAAATACAGAACACAAACATCTAATAGTAAATAGATTAAGCAAAATCAGAATAGGAAAGAACAATATTAAAAGCAAATGGTTGAAAAGAAACATGAGTACGGGAAAGTATGTAACAACTTTGCATTCTATTTAGAGATGTCGTAAATAAATTAAGAGGTTGAATATTGGTACCACCTTATTGCATCTACCATCTTACACACAGGAAGGTGTCGTGCTTCTCTTATCCATGCATTAAAAGATTCTGCGATGTTGGAGTACATTTCACCCCACCGCTGGCCTCTAAACAAGTAATTTCAACAATATGACATGTCTGATTTCTGGAACATCCATTGGTGTGCTTGTCCTGATGTGGCCAATAGGGAGCCTATAGCTTCATCATATTCGAAAGACGTACAGGTATATGCAATCTTCATAATCAAACTCCATCACTCATCCTTTAATGATTTTCCTAGCTGCCCATTTGATTTAAGAAAATTTTCATGTAGATGTTACAAGCAAAAAGCATGCGGGGCGGAAGGAAAAACCTTCGCAATATCATTCATAAGTCTTTTCGACCGATCGTAGATGAATGTGATAATGTTGGTGTAGTCATCATCACCGTATATTGCATCACCCAAAGTTGATGTAAACCATGTCCAGTTATCATATGTTTCATTATCCATGATAGCAAACACTAAATGAAAAAAAGTCCTTCATTGCCATCTTTGGCTGTTGCACCCAGAAGGATACCGCCATATTTGCCCAACAAGTGAGTTCCATCTAGAAAAAGCATAGGCCTACAACCCCGCTTGAAACCATCAAGAGAAGCATGAAAACAGGAAAACCCACGCTTGAATCATTCTCCATCAATGTCAACAATAATGATACTACCTGGGTTAGTTCCAGAAACTTTGGTTGTATACCATACCAACAGATCATAGCTTGCTATATCACTACCATGAAGAATTCCCCTTGCCAACTCTTTACCCATCTAGGCTTGTTTGTACGGCAGACGAACATCGTGGTCACGTAATATATCTCGTTGTATATCCACTACTCGGTATAGAGGTTGATCACGTAATTTCATTATTACCTTCCTACTGACCCATTTCTTTGATGCTCTCGGGTGAAATGGTGCATTGATGCCCCCACCGCATGTGTGTTCATGTTGTGTTGTTTTAATCCTAAATGTAGGGAGGTTTCTGTCTCTTGAGGCATGAACACGCCATTGACAATCTTCATCAGCACATGTCACAATCACTCTATTTCTATCATTCTTTATGAACTGAAAGTTGAAATTGCGTTTAACAGCTAAGTCACACAATGCATCCTTAAAGTCTTTCACATTTTCAAAACGATAACCAATTATAGTAAACTCAGCTTCCGAATCTCTTGACGGATCACGTATTGTTAAAAGTCCTCCATGTAACACTGCCAGTAGCATTAACAATGTTTCCCTGGTATGATAAAAAAAGTAAATTGTTAGTTAAATAAATAAACAGAAACACTTTAAAATTGAATGCTTACTACCAAAATCTTAACAAAAAGAAAAAATCTAAACTGCAAAACTGAAAACTAACTACAATCTAACGTGAATAAATACGAAAACATTTTAACAAAAAACCAGTATAACGATCACCGTATCACATGTGTACACCATTAAAATCAAATAGAAGGACAACAGCTATTGCGTAAGCAGAGATATAAAAAAAAATGAAAGAATAAAAGATATACGATATTTATAATGGTCTCGAAGGCCCAAAGTTGTCTTCTGTGTTACTATTCATAGTCTCTAACAAGATATCAACCATATTTATTTTGAATAACCAATGAATGTTGTACATTGTTTGGAAGTCATCTTCGGAACTAATGGAAGCCATTGTCTTCTGCTCATCTGGAATTATATACTTAACTTTGAACGAAGAAGCTTCAAGGTGCCAATAAGTACATATTTCTTCCAATAATAATTCCCAGCTCGTGAAGATAGTTAAATCTAACACACAACCCTCTCCCTTATATTTCACAACAGTGTAAAATATGTCCATTAGGGCACTGCAGCAACAAAACAAAAAAACCTTTACTTATAAACGGACAACTTTTGAACATGGTGGTTGATAAAAATAAGATAATAATATGAACAAAATCTCTAGGTAGACGATACCGTTGACGTATGGTATGCTCAAAATGAGTTCCTTACAGCTGGTGTAACGTTGCACTGGATAGCTTTTTTGGTCTGGGAAGACGAAGATGAGGAACGAAGATAGAAATGGTTCTTTACATGAAGAGGATCAAGAATGGAAACAATATAACAAGAACACCAGCTTCTTCACTAAGACACAAGTTGAAGAAGAATGAAATTCCAAAGCAAGTTTGCAGTACAATAGCCATGCTATGATTTGACTTGGCGGCTTTATTCCCTCCAAACTTTTTCAAGGGTAGTTTTGGGATTAAACAAAAACATCACAACTTGGGGTGACAGAAGGGACGAACGAGTACAAAAAATATAAAGGAAGGACTGACCAGGTCTTAATCTTCTCAGAAGGACTTGGGAGGAAGTTTAAAAAATTTTAGGGACTTAAAAATAATTTTCCCTAATCTAAACCTAAAAAGTAAAAAGTGAAAATCCTTTTGAATTTTTTTAGGGGGTTTCTTTTTGTTTTTTTATAGGATTTTTGTTTAATATTTAATATTTTGAGAGGAGAAGTATTATAATTTTGTTTCTTTAAACTAAATCATGAAATTTATATTGTTATTTGGTATGCATAATGATTATAAATATTATAATTACAATAATTTTATTTTTTTTATTTTTAATTAATCTCAATTAAAAATATTTTAATGATAATTAATATCAAATATTTATTGGCAAAAAAAAAACACACATTTATTCTTTTTTTAATGCAAATGTTAATGTTTTATTATTTTTAATAAATAAGTGTTTATCTTAACTTATATAATCACATAAAAAATAACAAATTAATTGATTTTCATTGGCATCTATTTATGCTCAATTGTAACTCTATTTTTTTTTTTATGTTTAACTATCTTAGTTTTTGTAAAAGAAATTTCATATATGTACTATTTATATTTTATATAATTTTAAATTTTATAAATCCATACCGAGATTTTGAACAGAAGTGCAAGTAATACTCTTATTCGTTTGTAAATTAAATAATTATCATAAGTTTGTGAATTAATTGATTAATTCATATATCCAATTAATTCTTCATTAGCATCTTATTTTTGAGGATGTTCTTATAAATTAATTTATAGAATGGATTATTATGACGTTATTTTTTAATATTTGTTTTATAATGTTTAATTTATTAATTTAATTATAATTCTTAATATAAATCACAAATTCAATTTTGATAATATATGCTCTATCAAATATAAATATGAAAATTATATAAAATTCCAAATAATATACTAAGAGAAAATTTAAATTATTATTTTCAAATTAATCACCTATGAAAATGGATCTTTGGTAATTGTGGGTAAATGTTTAGTATCAAGAACTTATTTTTTGATTCTTATTACATTAGGATTATCCACGGACTATTTGCCTACAAAAATCACTTGATAATAAATGGGTAAAATTTAGGCAAAAAGTTCACATATTTGATTAACTAGGGATTACCCACAAATATGTTGCCCACGAATAACATGTCTGGGTAATTTGTAGGTGATGTTGCAAAGATACATTCCTTTTAAGTTACCCAGGGATTACTCACTACTGTAACACCCACAAACAACTCGCTGGGTAATCCGTGGTAATATTATATTTACCCATGGATTACCTAGGAAACGTTTTCCCACACAAATATTTCCTAGGTATGTCGTGGGTAATTTCCAGGCGGGAACTACCTGCATTATTTACTCACAAATTACCTAGGAATGTATATTACATGGGTAAATTTGTGGGTAAATCCGTCTCTATTCCCTAGGTAAATTTGATATATTTTATTTTATGAATTCCTTGCTATTCCGTGGGTATTCACTATATATATACCCACGAAACATGTCCCTGCAGGTAAATTGTCGTGGGTAAAATGAAATTTTTTTGTAGTTATATAATTGACTTAAATGGCATAATAATAAGCTATAAGAAATTCTGCAAATAATTTAGTATTTAATAGTTTTTTATTTAATTTTTATTACAATTATAGCTCTTTGTTTGATAATATTTGTTTACTTATGTAGGAGAATTCATGGTTAAAGATCGAGAGGGTTGAAGATGAAGATGATACACGGAGCTTTTTATTTTGTGTAATTAAGCCAAAAAATATTTTGTTATAAAAATAGATAAATAGTGTAAAATTCTTTACATTTTGTTATTAATCAAAATACATTGTACTTTAGCTCATTACTTGTCAATAAAAGTCAATGAAATTGAATTTAGGATATTTTTGAATGTATTGAGAGATTCATATTTTTTATTTACAGGTTATTATAACCATCCCTAAAAGCTTTGAGGAGTGATAAAAATTATATTATTGAGGAGTGATGAAAACTTAGTAGCTATAGAGGCGGTTATACCCCACTATACCACTTATAATTTTTAAAGGTGGTTAAAACCGCTTTTATTAAAAATCATTTCTTTAGATAAAACTTACCTCAACAGTTGATACAAAACGGCTCTAAAATTTAGAGATGGGTGAAAAAACCGGCTCTATAAGGCTTGAAAATCGTCTCAAAAGCACTTTTTTTGTGTAGTGCTTTATAATATTTTTTTAATCATTATATGGTGGCGTGGCTCTTAAGTGGAAGTCTTCCTTTGTTCTTTATTGTTTTTGTCTTTACACTAAATTTGTAAAAATCAAAAACATATTTTTCTCAAGTACTAAAGACTTCATAAAACACACACACACTTATATATATATATATATATATATCGTGTGTGTTCCCTTATATATATATATATATGTATGTTTTCAATTCATTGACCTAGCTAAAAGTCGTGACATTTGATATTTGTTATATATTGTCTAGTGGCATGACCACTGGCTCATGTTAGTGTTGGTTTATTCAACCATTCAACCATCTCAAACCGGCGTGAAATATTACATATTTTTATTATAATTACGAAAATTAGTAATTAAAAAAGGGATTTAGGGAAGACAGTGAAAAACTCACCGTTCTGCTTAAATCCACTGAAAACGGTAAAGTTGGTAAAGTTTACACCCATTTTCATTGTTTTTTTTATTTTTATTTGTATTTTTTAACCTTTACTTGATTTCCATCCCTTCTCTACATATATACACTCACACTGTCACACACTCAAAGCTAATACCAAACCCTAACCATGCATGGCTCAAAACACATTCATGCAAGTTTTCTTCAAGAAATGGCTTCTAGGTCTCAAACATGGTGGCACATCATGCAAGAACATGAGCTTCCTTGAGAGGAAGAGAGCCATCAAGGTCTCCGCCAACATTGTCATGGCTTTTGCTAAACATGGCAGGACTTGGAGCCAAGCTCTCTTCACCAACCTCTCCAAGCAAGAAGAAAACAAAGCCATGGTGAATGCCATTTTTGAAGATGTTGAATACCATAAGAAAAAGCCATCATCATCATCATCACCAAGTTATCATGACAAGCCATGCTAGACAAGGAGCAAGAAGATACAAAGAAGTCTTCAAGTGTGTTCCATGGTGAGGAAGAGAAGGCACAAGAAACCATTTATTAAAAAAACACTGAAAAAAAGTAAAGCTTTTACTGTGGATTTAGGCAAAACGGTGAGTTTTTCACATTTTGCCTAAATTCGTTTTTTTAAAAATTACTCATTCTGGTAATTAAAATAAAAATATGTAATATTCCACCTCTCAAAAGCAACTCTTGACATATATATATATATATATATTTAAATATATATGTGAAACTTGGTATGTTGCCACTTTAGAGTTGAAACCTTTGAAGTCCATGCCCTCATGTATGTTGCTTCTTAGCTTCAAAATGGTCTAGTTAGGTTAGTAGCCTCACTCTCACAGTAATTCATAGGGTAAAATAATAAAAAAAAAAATCACATTTGCAAATCACTCAAGAAGTTCTTCTATTTTTTAATTAACAAAAAAAATTATATCACCGAAAATCCCCTAAGACCATAACATAATATGTTAAGTTTTTTTTCAATATTTGTGAAAGTCTTGTCATGCCCCAAACCCGGCTCGCCGGACTCAATGCGTCGACAAATTAATGACAACATACCCACAAGGCCAAGATCCAGTGGCACACATGACCTCAATATTTATCATCTATCTCACAAACATAAGGTATAACAAGGTACCAACTTCACAAGAACATAAGAATTTAAGGGATACAATAACTAGGTTTACAACTATGATCCATGGAAACTAAAAGTGCAAGATTCAAAGCTTTAAACAAATAACAAGTTCCAAGTTTACAATAGAAGGACTGTTTACATGATAACCAACTGGTGTTCGCTCAACGGTCCCCACTAAGTTAACCACCACACATTTACTCCTGATCTGAGAAAGATGAAACAACTATTTATGAGCTTGATAGCCCTATAAATAACGACTACAAACAACAAAATATAGGGATAACAAAAACTCAATAATTGCAAACATACTTAAGTGTGACGTTGTACAATAAATATTAGAAATGAAACCCAGAATTAAGAGTATTTCAAACAAACATAATTTTCCAAATGAACGAGTATATATGTCCCCCAAATAACTAATGCCAAAAACAAAACAGTAAAATTCATATATTTAAACTTGGTGATCTGAGTTGGATTGTCATAGTTCATTTATTTACCCTCGATGACCCGAGCCAGATTATCAAAGGCTGTTATTCTCCACCAACAGAATAGTGAGAAACTATAGTTTCTTATAAGAGTCAGAGGTTCATGTCGACATGGTCATTTAAACCCCAGTGATAAGGTTATTGCAAAGTTAATTTGGGGACTACAAGTTACTATATAAAAATGTGTTGAGTCCAAAATTTATTGCCATTGCAAAGATATTGAAATTCGGTGATCCTGTTTTTTAATAAAAATAAACAATTATTCCAAGCAATAGTACCTTAAACAAATCGATAATTAAATAACAATATTTTCATAATCTAAACCGTAAAACAAATAATGAATAAAAATTAAGTTAACATAGTTAACAACTCAATAATTAATCTGATAAATGATTAAGTATATAAAAAATCAACAACTGAGTTTATAATTAAGAATTTGAATAAAAAATCTCAAAACAATTTAGTAATTCACAAGTAATAAGTGTTTCTATAATTTCACAATAAAAATAAAATAAGTAAATCATATACTAATTAACTGAACAGTTGCTGACAAAACATGTGATCCATAATTAAGTAAATTATCAGAAATTAATCGATTAAATAAACAAAAAAATAAATGAAAAATTTATAAACTGACAGTAAAGATATACACAACAGTCAAAACCAAAAACATTTAATTAATATATTATTTTTTTAACAGTAAAATCTAAATTATTTAAATAATTATGTAAATCGTTGTCGGTAACCAAAAATTTAATATATACATATATACAAATTTATATGTGGTTTACTTACCTGATTACCACCCCAAAGTTCTATGCCTTACACTAAATCAAGTTTCCTCAAACCACCCTATATTGAGATTAAATTCCAAGAAATCAAAACTTCTTCCGCACAAATAACCAGATTTAAAAAGGTACTACTTAACATAATTTCTAGAGTATTTTATCCTATAGAAATTTAAAGATAAGTATAATTTCAATCAACACGGCGCACTCACAATCTATGAGTTCTATTTTACTGGCAACAGTGGTAAGGTCATAGCCAAAAGTATGGGTTTTTAGAACACAATGACTAAAATCAATCCAAGCCCAAATCGCAACGATTAAGGAATTACATAAGAAATTTTAAGAGAATCATAGAGCATTAGAAAGTGTAAAAAGTCAATCTCAACAAATCAATGCTTGGACAGTCAAGGTAAAGGAAAATACCCACTCTACTTAACTAGGGTTATACAAGGTATCATGCTAGAAGTAATGAATATGACAAGATAATAAAATAATAGGGTACGGTTCATACATACATGGTTATTCTTTTGCTTTTTAGATTTCTCCCTTTCATGAATCTCACATTAAAAGCTAATATAATATGAGGAAAAACATTGTACAGCTGAGTCAAGCCATTCATGGAAAACTAATTTCCTATGTGCCTTCAACATTAACCTGTCAGAAATCCCACTTTACTAGTAATAGGGATATTCAGGATCAAAGAAAAATTCACAGACACAGAAGAACATAACATAACATAAATATGGAAAATATGGAACCCCAAAACTTTTAATATGCACAACTTATTGGCATCAATCAAGAGAGAAAGAATTGCCTACCTTGGCTGTACGAGAATGCTCCTGCCAAAAGATCCTCTCGTTGATGTTGTCGCCACTACCACATAACAAAGGAGACAAGGACAGAGCATGCTCCAAATTTCTCCTATTTTTATTTTTAAATAGAAAACCATGTAACCGCAAGAGGTTGCAAGGAACGTGGGCTCACGGTTACTGGAAGGATAAGGTGGATTTAAAAACTAATAAAAATATAATTTTTTTAAAAAAAATCACAAACATTAAATAAAAATTTTAGTGCAAACTCCCCCCTCCCCCCTTCAAAAGAATTTAGTCTTCTAAACTCTCACCTAACCGTCAGAAAAGGTATGAGTATTTCTCTTGCATCTCTGACTCTAATACCCAAGTGGCCTCACGCTCTGGTGATTGCTCCATTGAACTTTAACATAAGGAATGACCCATCTTCTCTGTATTTGCTCTTTAAAATCCACAATCTTTATAGGTCGTTCCTCATATGTCATATCATTGTTAAGCTCAAAATTAAAGAATTGTATCACATGATTAGGATTCGAAATGAACTTTTTCAACATAAAAACATGGAACACATCATGCACTCAAGAAAGTGAAGGTGGTAATGCAAGCCGATATGCCACATCACCAATGCTTTCCAAGATCTCAAATGGACCGATAAACTGAGGGCTAAGCTTCCCTCTGACACCAAAACGAATAACTCCTTTAGAGGGAGCTACTTTTAATAACACATGATCACCCACCTAAAACTCCAACCTTTTTCTTCTGTTATCTGCATAACTTTTCTGCCTGCTCTAAGCTGTTCGCAAATGATCTCTGATTAGACGAACTTTCTCCATTGTCAACTGCACAATCTCTGGCCCTAACAATTTGTGCTTTGCCACATCATCCCAACAAATAGGTGACCTACATCTCCTGTCATACACTTCCTCATAAGGAGTCATCTGAATACTTGCCTGATAACTGTTATTATAAGATAACTCTATCATAGGCAAGTGGTGATCCCAAGAACCCCCAAAATCAAGCATACAAGCCTGAAGCATATCCTCCATAATCTAAATTGTCCTCTCGAACTGGCCATCGGATTGGGGGTGAATAGTCATGTTGATATTTAATTTGGTTTCCGAGGTTTTATGTAAACTCTTCTAGAAGTGTGCTACAAACCGAGTATCTCGATCTGACACAATAGTAATAGGAACACCATGAAGCCTCACAACCTAATCAGTGTACAATTCAGCTAGTTTATCTAAAGTCATGCCAGTCTTGATAGCTAAGAAATGAGCAGACATGGTCAGCCTGTCCACCACCACTCACACATTGTCGAAACTATTAATAGTTCAAGAAAATACAGACACAAAATCTATAGCAATATTCTCCCACTTCCACTATGGGATGGGAAGAGGGTGAAGAAGTCATGCTGATCTTTGATGCTTCACCTTAACCTGCTGACAGGTTAAACATTATGCCATAAAATGAGCAATCTCCCACTTCATGTTATTACACCAGAAAATACTCTTCAGATCCTTATATATTTTAGTGCTGCCAGGATGAACCGAATAACTAGTGTAGTGAGTGTCTTCCATGATTTCCTTCTTTAACACTGAGTCATTGGGAACACAAATTCAATCTCCAAACCTCATCAAACCATCTTGATGGATCCTGAACTGAACTTGAGTACCAGCTTCTATCTCTTGCCAAATCTTTTGGAAATAGCTATCTTCTTCTTATGCTGCTTTAATTCTCTCCAAAAGCATAGGCTGCACCACTAAACTTGCTAAAGAACTGCCTGCATCCTATATAATCACATGTAGCTCCATCCTCCTCATATCCTCAAGAATTGGCCTTTGGGAAGTAATCAACATAGCTACACTGCCAAAAGACTTCCTGCTAAGTGCATCAGCCACTACATTTGCCTTCCCAAGATGATAACTGATATTCAGATCATAATCCTTCAGTAACTGTAGTCATTTCCTTTGCCTCATGTTCAGCTCTTTCTGTGTAAAAATGTATTTAAGGCTCTTGTAATCTGTAAACACCTCACAAGTCCCCCCATACAAGTAATGCCTCCAAATATTTAAAGCGAAAATCATTGCTGCTAACTCTAGGTTGTGAGTGGGATAGTTCACCTCAAACATATTCAACTATCCAGAAGTATTAGCCACCACATGCCCATTCTGCATCAATACACACCCAAGACCAGTTTTACAAGCATCGTTGTAAATCGTAAATCCTCCACCAGGAGACGGAAGTGTGAGAATAGGTGCAGATACCAACTAGTGTTTCAATTCTTGAAAGCTCTCCTTGAACTGATCCGACCACTGCAATTTTGTTTCTTTCCTGGTGAGCCTTGTTAATGGTGCTGCTAAGATTGAGAACCCTTCCACAAACCATCTATAGTAACCGGCTAATCCCAAAAAGCTGCGAACCTCTGCCACACTGGTTGGCCTCTTCCATTCAACAATTGCCTCAACCTTCTTGGGATCAACAGAAATACCATCCTTTGTTATAACATGACTAAGGAAAGCTACCTTGTTAAACCAAAACTCGCCCTTCAAAAATTTTTCAAACAACTTCTTCTCCCTCAAGATCCCTAGCACAATCCTCAAATGCTCTTCTCGGCTTTTTGGATACACCAGAAAGTCATCAATAAACACAACCACGAACCTATCCAAGAAAGGCTGGAAGGTTTGATTCATCAAATCCATGAAGGTCACCGGGGCATTCGTTAACTCGAAAGGCATCAAGAGAAACTCATAATGCCCATAACGAGTGTGAAATGCAGAATTAAGCACATCTTCTGGCTTAATATTCAATTGGTGGTATCCTGATAAGAGATTAATCTTTGAAAATATCTAAGAACCCTGCAACTGATCAAAAATATCATCAATCCGTGGTAGTGGATATCTATTCTTCACTGTCACCTTGTTCAGCTCTCGGTAGTCGATGCACAACAGTAAAGTGCCATTTTTTTTCATAAATAGCACTGGAGCACCCCAAGGAAAAACACTGGGCCAAATAAATCTCTTCTCCAAAAGTTCCTCAGGTTGCTTCTTCAGCTTCTTCAATTCAGTAGGTGCCATATTGTAAGGAACTTTAGAAATGTGGCTGGTTCCCGGAGCTAAATCGATAATGAACTCCACTTCTTTGTTTGGAGGTAGACCAGCGTGATCTTTAGGAAAAGCATCCAAAAATTCACTGACCACAGGAATACCCTTTAACAATGGCCTTTTTAGTTTTTTTTCAACAACTGTTGCAAGAAATCTCGAGCACCCACCTAAGAGTAATTTTCAAGTGGAAATCACACGAGATGGTGATGTAGACTCACTCTCATGAAAGGTGAACTCTGCTTCTCCAGGGATTTTAAAGACTACCCTTTTTGCATGACAATCAACTACAACATGACAAGCGGTCAGAAAATCCATTCCCAAAATAATATCATAATCACTCATGCTCATAACATGTAGATGAGATAACAACTCATAACTAGCAATAATAATCGAACAATTGTCACAAGCTCTGTCAAGAACACCAACTCCTAAAGGGGTGGCAACACACAAATCATAATCCACAGCTATAATAGACAATGCATGCTTACGAATAAATGTTGAGGAGATAAATGAATGCGTAGCTCCAGAATCAAATAATGCACAAGCATATGCAAAATAAACTGATAAAGTACTTGGCACCACTGCATTAGAGGAATGTACATCCTCCTGAGTTATCTCATAACATGTCCCTGGGTCTTTTGCCTTCCTGCAGAGTTGAGTAAGCCGGTTGCTCACTAGCTATCTCCTTCCCGACACGCTGACCTGAAGATGCTTAAGGTTTAGGTGCTGACACATATCTCAAATCCTGCATACTAGATGTCCTCTGTACTCCAGAAGATTGTTGTGGACACTCGGTAATTTGATGCTCCAAACTGCCACATCTGAAACAAGCTTCAGTATTACGTCTACAATCTGCGGTCGCATGTGCACCTTCACAAGTGGCACACCTCTGGCTAGAACGGGAAGGAAACTAAAGAACAATGAAGCCATACTCAATATAGAGGGGACTCACCTTGAAGGAGAAAAGGCTTTGCATGCTGGTTATGGCTCTGTGCACCACTTCAATGGTCCCAATAGAGGTGGAAGAGGACGAGGCCGTTCCTTTTCCAGAGGAAGGGGACGTGGGTGCGACAGAAGCATTGAAGCTAACCGTATGGAGCTAGGTAGAGGAGGAGAGCCCAGCAACACTACAAGAATGTGCAATGTTTCATTTGTAAGAAGTTCGGTCATGTTATATCTCAATGTTGGTATAGGAATAAAGAAGCCAACGTTGTAAAAGAAGAGAAAGAAAAAGGAAAGGAAGAAGAAGAAGAAGTTGCATTTATGGCAATTGATGAAGAATCAAAGAAGACAGGTGGTACCTGCTCATTGACAACGGTTGTTCTCATCACATGTCAGGTGAAAAGAATTTATTTCAATACATTGAAGCTACTCCGAGTCGATCAATCACAGTCGGAGACGGAAAAGCTCTCAAAATTGAAGGAACATGGAGTGTAATTCTCTGTTCAAGCAGAGGAAAGGTTACCACTTTGAATAATGTACAATTTGTCCCAAATCTTGCTCATAATTTGCTGAGCATTGGACAAATGATGGATTCTGGATATGATGTTGAATTCACTAAGGGTGTGTGCTACATCAAAGATGTCGAATCCAAGACAAAGGTGGCGCAAGTGTGTATGACTACTCACAGACTCTTTCCTTTAGAAGCAGATGATGTTCTCTCTGCCTATCTGCCACAAGATGGAGACATGTATGATCTCTGGCATAAGAGATACGGGCATATCAATACAAAGAGATTAAAACAACTATCAGATTTACAATTGGTGGAGGGCTTAACGAGTATCACAAATGTCCAACCATGTGAAGCTTGTTTACAGGGAAAGCAAACTCAGACTGTATTTCCAAAAGGTCCAGCAAGGAGAACTGTAGTTCCCTTGGAACTTGTTCATGCAGATCTTGTCGGACCAATTAAAACTCTGTCCATAGGAGGTAATGTGTACTTTATATTATTAACTGACGACTACTCAAGGTACAACTGGGTGTATTTCATATAGAGGAAGCTGGAAACCTTTCAAAAATTCAAGCAATTCAAGTTGTTAGTGGAGAAACAAGTCTCTCTTCCAATTAAGGTGCTGCGAACTGACCTTGGGGGAGAATTCATGTCTAAGGAGTTTAAAGAATACTGCATTGATGCTGGGATTCACCATCAATTGTTCGCTCCTCGGATGCCGCAGCAGAATGGCGTTGCCGAGCGCAAGAATCGGACTGTCACGGAGACGGCACGCACTCTGTTAAAGCAGATGAAGATGCCACCGGAATATTGGGCAGAAGAAGTTGCTACCGCCGTCTACATTCTCAATCGCTCACCTACTTCAGCCGTGAAGCTTCAGATGCCATTGGAAGCACTAACTGGAGAAAAACCAAATGTAGAGCATTTTAGGGTCTTCGGATGTCTCGCATACATGCTCATTGACTCACAACAGAGAACTAAATTCGATTCTAGGTCACGAGCGGGAGTGTTTATTGGCTACAGCTGGAACTCAAGAGCCTATAAAATCATGGACCCAGATTCTTAGCGCGTACACGTCAACAGGTTCGTGCACTTTTTCGAAGAAATGCAATGGGATTGGTTGAAACGAGGTGACTCGGATGCATCAAATTATGAGCCAGCACGTGGTAAAGGCGTGACTCAAGTTAACAATGATCTTGTTCAATCCACACCGTTTGATCAGATCTACGAACGGCAAGATGATCATCTTCTAAATCATTCATCTTCTTCAAATGAAGAAATGGTCGCCGGAGAAGATGGTGGTGCTCCGACGAGTTATCGAAAACTCACCGATATTTACAATTCTTGTTCTTTTGCGCTTACAGCTGGAGATCCTATCTTCTATGAAGACGCCGCAAAGAGCAGTGAATGGATTGCAGCTATGAAAGAAGAGATGGAAGCAATTAACAGAAATCAAACATGGAGCTTGGCCACAAAGCCAGAAGGGAAGAAAGAAATTGGTTTGAAATAGGTTTTCAAATCAAAGTTTAAGCCTGATGGTACATTACTGAAGAAGAAAGCTCGCATTGTGGCCAAAGGATACTCACAACAAGAAGGGATAGATTTCGGAGAAATTTTCTCTCCAGTTGCACGGATGGAAACTGTAAGGATTTTCCTATCCATTAGTGCTCTGAAGGAGTGGATTATTTATCAACTCGATGTTAAATCCACCTTCCTTAATGGAGAGCTCACTGAGGAGGTTTTTGTCTCGCAACCAGAGGGTTTTATTATCAGAGGCAAAGAAGATCATGTATATCAATTGCACAAAGCTCTGTACGGTATCCGGCAAGCGCCTAGAGCCTGGTACAGTCAAATTGACACTCATTTTATTCAATTTGGGTTCGTTCGCAGCTTGAATGAACCCACAGTTTACAGTAAGAAGGAAGGAGATGGCTGTGTTATCTTATTATGCTTATATGTTGACGATATACTATATATGGGATCATTTGAGAAGAAATTGAAGGAATTCAGAAGCTCAATGATGAATACTTTTGAAATGACTGATCTTGGACCAATGAGGTATTTCCTTGGTCCGGAGGTAGTACGTAAGAAAGGGTCAATCTTTGTTTCACAACGAGATATGCACGGTGACACCGCTCACGAACGAGGGATGATGAATTGTAATGCAATTGATACACCTATGAACTCAAATGAGAAGCTCCATCTACTTGACAATTCTGGTGAAAACGGATCCATTGAGATATCGGAGGATTGTTGGGGGGTTGCTCTATTTATCTCACACCCGACCTGATATAACTCATGCTGTTTCTATAGCATCTAGATTTATGTAGTCACCTAGCATTCATCATTTTGGAGCTGTGAAGAGAATCCTGCGCTATATTAGTGGGAAAATTGATTATGGGATTCATTACGGAAGAAATGAAGAATTCAAGTCTGCTCGGCTATTCGACAGTGATCGGAGTGGATCGCAGGGATGACCCGGAAAAAGCACCACTGGATGGGTGTTCTAACTTGGATCAGGGGTCATTGCTTGGAGTTCTAAAAAGCAAGCTATCACGCCTGCCATAATCTTGAAGCGAGTATATATCTCCGATCGAAAGTCGTATGGTTAAGACGCTTGCTGGAAGATTTTGGTGAAAAACAGAGCACTCCAAGTGTTATTGTTTGTGATAATCGATCTGCGATAGCTATTGCTAAAAATCCGATTCTTCATGGCCGGACAAAACATATTGATACGCAGTTTCACTTTATCCATGATCTTATAAAAGATGATGCAATTGAAGTCAAGCAATGCAAGACAGATGTTCAGGTCGCTGACATTTTCACTAAGGCACTACCCATACTTAAGTTTGAGACACTGTGAACCATGCTACATGTGGGAGATGTCTTTGATCAAGGGGAAGGTGTTGACGTCTAAGGTTTGATCAGAGGGTTCTGAAGATACTAGGCGACTGTGGACAACCTGGAGAATCTCGAATGCAAGTCCTAGTGGGACGTAATCGTGAAGTCGGACTAATATGCGAATAAGCTCGCTTTTTGTCGCATATGTCTTATATGAATGTTTGTATTACTTTTATTATGCTTTTACTGGTAATTTGATGTATGTTTGTACTAAGTGTGTAGATGTTCTGGTTGTGCTAATTGTGATGCTTTACTGGCATGCACATTAGATGTTTGTATAAATACCCAGTTCATCAATGAATGAAATAAGTCAATTTTCCAGTTGCTATTCTCATCAGTTCTTCTTCTAACACAATTGGAGAGTTAAGTTAGCTGAGTGTCTGAGTGTTTCTATTGAATACATATATTTACATGTACTTGATCCTATCAAAGTCAAGCAATTAACCAAGCGTTACCAAATAGCTTTCACTAGTTCCTACTCACTCTCTTGTCAAATTTCAGTCTCTTCATCAGTATAGGGCTTGCTATATATTCTATATATCAAGAATAATAGCAGTGCATGCAGGTACCAATAGAAGTAATAGTGCTGCTGAGTTATGCTCGCTAGCTGTGATTCACTGCAATTAGGTCAAGCCTGAGAGATTGAATTTTTTCTTCTTGTTTTTCAGCAGTAGAATATAGTCAAATGGCAGTTTGCTGCTCTCTGGAGTTTTCTCACTATAGCTTTGCTTCATGCTTAGTTATCTAAGCACACATAAACGCATGCAATACTGATATATACAACTAGATTGTACTACAATTGGAATATATCAATATATATATTTTTGATAAAGTCAATAAATTATAAATAAATTAATATATATTTTAATTGGTAATGTCACTAAGTTGATTAATCATTTTATAAAAAAATAAAGAATTTTCAGTTTCATCAATTAAGGGATGATTTACCTAGGGTATTTGGGGCATTGTTAACTATAATAGCTTATTTTACTTATTTACATACCAACTGTTACCATTCGAGATATATATTATTGAGATAAAAAAAAATTAGAAATTTCAGCCAAGTAAAATCATTCTACTATAACCTACTTTAAACTACTCTAGTAACATTAAAAAAAAAAAAGTTTTAACATGTCCAATAACATTAAAAAATTTTTTTTTTAACATGTTAGCCACTAAAATTTAGCTACTGGTAATACTTGAGACATTAGAAAGAAATATGGCCCACACAACACATTGTTTCTGTTAGTGCAACCGCACTATTTATTGGCATGATTTGACACCTAGACCAAGTGACGTGGCAACCAAGGTGACAAAGCATAATTGATGATGTGGCAAGCATGGTGACATGGCATGGAGACTTGGAGTGCAAGGCAAATATCTTGAAGATCATGGTGGAGATATTTTTAGTAAGTCTACAACATGTGACCAAATATCTTGAAGATCATGGTGAAGCTATCTTAAAGATCTTGGTGGAGTTATTTTTGGCAATGCATTACAACTTGAAGACAAGATCATATCAAGATCATATCCAGACCATATTTAGGTGATTTTATTGAAGACTAAATATGGTGGAGCTTAATTAAAGAAAGATCTCTTAATGAAGATTAATTGAAGGAGATATGATTTGAAAAATCCTTGATGAGAATCATTGAAGTCTATTAACGGCAAGATTTGAGGACCAAACTTGGGTGAATTGAAGATCAAGTTTGGAGAATCTTTGAAGACCAAACTTGGAAGATTGAAGACTAGTTTTGGCAAGTTTCATGGAAGACGCACAGGGGACGTGCGCCTTGCGAGGGACTCGCGTGATGAGGAACCGAGGAGGTAGGCTAGTTGCCGGTCAGTGGATCGGGAGATTTGGCGCATTGACTCCGGACTAAGCATGACCGGGAGGTTGATGGGTCTTGAGGTCGTCCGCGAACGCAACGTAACTCAGTCAAGTCGCGAGTCGTAGCCATGTTGCAATTCATGTTACAACAGTGAGTTGCAATGCCTAATTTCAAGCAGTGTTTTTAAATTAGTAGCCGAGGAGATTCTAAATGAGGTATGTTCTATATTTGGGACGTTGAGGCGTCTATATAAGCTACCTTGCTCGTAGATTGTAAGGTGTGTCTCTTGAGTGACTCTTTGAGGAGAGTGTGTGAGCACCAAACAATCTAGAGAGGGTAGTGATCTTCATTGTTGAGAGTGTAAGTGACAAGTGTTTGTACTCATCTATTTTTACCTCTTTTTAGTGGATTGTTTATCTCCCAAGCTTGGCCCCCGTGACGTAGGCGAGTAGAGCCGAATCAGGGTTACCAACGCTAGTGTGTCTCCTTGTGTTTGTTTTGTGTGCTTTTTTTCTTTATTGGTTTGTGTGAGACTTCTATGAGTGCTTAAGTGTTACTTAATACCCACAAAACCACACCGGAGGAACTAACAAGTGGTATCGAGACTTGGTCGCTAGTTTTCACTTTGGTTTCAAAGTCGGCGAGGTCCTAACAAGTTCCATTGATGGCCAAAAAAGAAGGAGCTTCCGTCACAGGACCACCGTTGCTAAATGGATCCGACTATCCATATTGGAAGGCACGCATGAAGCGCGCTTTATCAAGTCCATTGATGAGAGTGCATGGATTGTCAGTAGAAGAAGGATGGTCTCCTCCTACTCTAGTTGATGAAGACGAGAACGTGATCATGAAGAAAAAAAGCTGTTGGAGTGTTGAAGACATGCGCAAAGCTAATGCTAATGATAAAGCTCTCAATGCAATCTTTGGAGGAGTTGATGAGAACCAGTTCAAATATATTGCAACATGCGAGTGTGCCAAGAAAGCTTGGGAGATTCTTCAAACCATACATGAAGGTACCAACTTGGTAAGAGAATCCAAACTTCAAATGTTAACAACTATGTTCGAAAATCTCAGGATGTGAGAAGATGAGACGATAACCATGTTCAATGCCAAATTGATGGACATTGCAAATCAAGCCTACCAGCTCGGCAAGGAGTATTCAGATAAGAAGCTAGTCCGGAAGACACTTAGATCTCTCTCAAGAAGATTTGATGCAAAAATCTCAGCAATAGAAGAAGCAAGAGACATCTCAACTATGAAAATGGACGAACTGATGGGGTCTTTGCAATCATATGAGATGAACCTCAATCCTGAAAGAAGAATAGAAGATATAGCCTTGAAGGTTGAAGCAATAAAACAGAAGGAGTTACAACATGCTGTTATAACAGAAGATGAAGACGAAGAGGATAGAGAAATTGTTTTCTTGTCAAGAAAGATGCATGACATGCTCAGAAGATACAAGACACAAGGCAAGAAATTTCAAAGAAAAGATGGTCTAAATGAAGAAAAGGAAGAAGTCGAAGATCATCACAAAAAGGAAGAAATTGAAGATCGTCTCATGAAGATCAAGTGTAGAGAATGTGGAGGCTTTGGGCACTATCAAGCCGAGTGTGCTAATACTCTCAGAAAGAAAGGAAAATCACTGAATGCTAGATGGAGTGATGACTCAGGTGGTAGCACTAAAGAAGACGATGAAGGAAGTCTGAGCAACCATCATACGTCCTTTCCTGCTGTGATGAATAGATCTATGCCTGTTGCAGAATATGTTGCAACATCAGCTACAACATCCACTGAAACTGACTGTGAGTACAATGAGGTAACAGAAAATGATCTTCTCACAAACTATAAACTCATAATGAACAGATTTAATGATATGATGTTGCAAAACCAACGCTTGGAGGAAGAGTTGAGTATATGTAAAGAAAAAGTCTGCTCAATGCTGAGAAGACCTTGGACTCCATGAATCAGGAGTACCGCCAAGCTTGACGAGATTCTTTCGATTGGAAGAACTAGTAAAGCCCGACATGGTATTGGGTATATTGGAGAAAGCTCAAGTGTCAAGACAGAAGATTCAGGAGTTGTGTTTGTCAAGTCAACTGCCCAACAAAATGTTAAAGAAAAACAAGTCAAAAGCAAGGAAGAACCAAAAAGTGAAGTGCCTACATGCTTTCATTGTGGAGAAACCGCCACATAAGACCCAAGTGCAACAAATTGAAAGAAGACTTGAAAAGTGGAAGAATAATTGGACATGAAGAAGCAATCATTAAAAGAAAAGTCAGAGGGAAGACTATTGTAATCAAGAAATTGTGGATTCGAAAAAATGAAGTACAAAGAGAAGAAGAAGAGTCCTCCAATTCAGGTTTAAAGATGGTGATAAATCAGACAGGTACAACATTATGGTACAACAATCAATATGTCGACCGAGGTCCCTATGAAGTCAATAAGCAAAAACACTCCAAGGAGTGAAAAATCTCTTGATGTCTCTCAAAGTTTTTTAAAAATATATATATATCAGGGAAATAAAAAAAGGAGGGAAAGTAAAAAAAAAATATTCAAAAAGGAGAGGGATTATTTTTGAAAAGAGATTTTTTTTGAAAGGGTGCCTTGGAAGTTATAACTACTTAATGGGGGCATAAAAACCCTAATCCCTAATATCCCAAATTGTTTCCAAAGATTGTTTTTGAAATCAGGAGAGAGAGAGAAGAAAGAAACGAAGACAGTGAGAAAAGATGAGGACAAAGAGGATGGCCCGCCGTGCTCCACCGACCCCACAAGAAATTGCTGCCCGAATTGCGGAAGTAAGGATGAGAGGGACTGATTCTGGAGGAAGCCCACCAAGAAGAGAAGAATCAGAAGATTTGGGGAAAGCAATTGTCCCTTATGTTTGTTCTCAGGATGCTGAAGTAAGAGAAGCGGGAACATCGTCTCAAGATGTGCCTTCAGGCGTCAAAGAAAGAGATGATCTTTTGAGATGGGTTCGTGAGACTTTCCCAGGAGCCTATGTTCAGAGAACAGAGGAAGATGAACAGGAGGACTCCACTACTGTTCCAGTAGGAGAAGGTTCAGAAGAGCAGCAGGCTAGGGATGAAGATGCTTTGCAAAAAGAAGGCACTGCCAAGCCTGCGTAAGAGACCGTTGGAGAAAAGAAGTATGGGATGCTCCCACTAGTCGTCGAAGAAGAGGTCAGCTACTATCCTAAGTGAAGTTCGGGTGATCTACACCGACATGTCGAAGCACCTATAGAAACGTAACATGTTGCAGATACGGGTACAACATCTTCTCGCAACATCGAGATAGTCTCACATAGTTCGATGAGATCCCATTAAAAAGACCGTGTTGCCCTGGGATTGCTAAAAGGAAGAAAGTAGCGTCCCGAAAAAGAAGGCCCAGTCAAGGAAGAAAACCCGTAAGAAGGAGAAGGTTAGCAAAAAGAAAGTCTTTCTCGAACCCGAGTAGAAGCTTCCCTAGGCACAAGAGAGAAAGTGTATCAAGTACCAAAACAGGGAGAAACCATCAAAGAAGCTCTAAGAAAGAAAAAGAAGAAGAAAGCAACCCAACAGTGAAAAAGACGTTGATGAAGACAGATTTTCGTGACAAAGCATCCAAGAAGAAGTTTGAATCATTGAAGAGAGAGGTATTGTGGTTGAAAGGATGATTGATGAAGAAGCTTTTGAGAAGTATGGATTAATCACACTGCCGCAACAAAAGAAGTTTATACAAGTCTCGCAACATTTCCGTAAAGCTACAGCTTGTCATTGGTCCAAGAGTTTTACAAAGAATTTACTACCATCCGACAAAGGCATTACTAGAGTCTATGTTCGAGGTAAGTGGATCCCTTTTACTCCCACTTGTCTCGAATAAATTCTGGAGTTTAAAACCAGAGTGAAAAGGAAACTTTGAAGAAGGGCTTGAGTTGAATGAAGAAGTTCTGAAAGAGATCACTAGAGGAAGAACGGAGTCATGGGGAGTAGAAACAAGACTTCCAGCATCCACCCTTACGGCCAAGTACAATGTTCGCTTTAGACTTGGCATTCGTAAATTGGTTACCACCCAGCACAATTCTAGCATAGTGAAGCAAACTTGCTCTATTGTTGTTTGCTATTGAACTGGGAAGAAGTTCAACTGGGAAGGCCGATCTTCCGTAATATTTCTAAAGAAGTCGATCGCTCAAACTCTTCAACATCACTTGGATATCCTGCATCACTGCCGCAAAGATTTGTTAGCAACATGGAGTACAACTCGTGAAGGGAGAAGCAAATACATACAGTGAAGAAGTCAAGATTTCTGAAACTGCTCAAACCCTGTGTAAGAAGATTGATTTACCTATAGGAAGGGTGTCTCCACCATCAATGCCTGAAGATGAAGAAGAGGCAAATCTATTGGTAGAAGAAGAATATGAGAAGATGTTGAAAGAACAACTCGAAGATACGGAGAGGAGGCAACGAGCATTATCTCGCAGAATTGTTTATCATTGCCAAACAAAAGCAGAGGATTATATCTCGCCTGGAAATTCTTGAGAAGAAGAAGAAGAGAGAAGATGATGACCACGACTCGGGGAGATGAAGACCCGTGAAACCCCGAAGATAGGGGAGTTGCTCGAAGATGGTATAACAAAGCTTGCAAATCAGCTCATGAAGACTTCGCATCAATTATGTCACAAAAGGGGAGAAGTGTGCTTTGCACTGATCGACTAGTTATTTGTTTCTTGGGCATTTGAACATTTAGTCTTATTGTGTTGAACAGTGTTATGTTTGTCAGTTCATTATGGTTAATCGTATTTTGTCTCACTAGTTGCAGTTTGTAATATTTTCTCAAGTATTTTTGTAAGCAACTAGATGATATCTCTGTCGACTCCTAGTTTCGCTCTCCGCTTGATGTTGTTCCTAGAAGTTGTAACAGTCACGCTTTAGTCTCGTGTCCGAGTCGGTGTTGTAACGTAAACGTTGTAACAGGAGTTAGTCTGGGTGCAGAAGCAGTTGTGTCAAATTATGCCAAAGGGAGAGATTGTTAGTGCAACCGCACTATTTATTGGCATGATTTGACACCCTAGACCAAGCTGACGTGGCAAACCAAGGTGACAAAGCATAATTGATGATGTGGCAAGCATGGTGACATGGCATGGAGACTTGAGTGCAAGGCAAATATCTTGAAGATCATGGTGGAGATATTTTTTTAGTAAGTCTACAACATGTGACCAAAATATCTTTGAAGATCATGGTGAAGCTATCTTAAAAGATCTTGGTGGAGTTATTTTTGGCAATGCATTACAACTTGAAGACAAGATCATATCAAGACCATATTTAGGTGATTTTATTGAAGACTAAATATGGTGGAGCTTAATTAAAGAAAGATCTATTAATGAAGATTAATTGAAGGAGATATGATTTGAAAAATCCTTGATGAGAATCATTGAAGTCTATTAACGACAAGATTTGAGGACCAAACTTGGGTGAATTGAAGATCAAGTTTGGAGAATCTTTGAAGACCAAACTTGGAAGATTGAATTCTAGTTTTGGCAAGTTTCATGGAAGACGCACAAGGACGTGCGCCCCTTGCGAGGGGACTGCGTGATGAGGAACTGAGGAGGTAGGCTAGTTGCCGGCAATCGGGATCGGGAGATTTGGGCTCGCATCTACTCGGACTAAGCATGACCGGGAGGTTGATGGGTCTTGAGGTCGTCCGCGAACGTAACCAAAACTCGACCAAGTCGCTAATCGTAGACATGTTGCAACTCATGTTACAACAGGAGTTGCAACAGCTAATTTCAGCAGGTTTTTAAATTAGTAGCCGCGGAGATTCTAAATGAGGTATGTGCTATATTTGGGACGCTGAGGCTGTCTATATAAGCTACCTTGCTCGAGATTGTAAGGTGTGTCTCTTGAGTGACTCTTTGAGGAGAGTGTGTGAGCACTCAAACAATCTAGAGAGGGTAGTGATCTTCATTGTTGAGAGTGTGAGTGACAAGTGTTTGTACTCATCTATTTTTACCTCTTTTAGTGGATTGTTTATCTCCCGGGCTTGGCCCCCGCACGTAGGCGTAGTAGACGCCGAACCGAAAGTTACCAACGCCATGTGTCTCCTTGTGTTTGTTTGTGTGCTTTTTCTTTATTGGTTTGTGTGAGACTTCTATGAGTGCTTAAGTGTTACTTAATACCCACAAACCACACCGGAGGAACTAACAGTTTCATCATCACCAACATCTAATCCTGCATTATCAACATTATCATAGCTGCAACATTAGCATAGCTAACCCAAATATCTAGACGGTGGATGTACATCTTGGATTTCGAAAACTAAAAAAAATCAATGTACAAATATAGTCTAATTATACACTTAAATATCCTAATAGGATAAGAATTTAAATTTAATATAGGTTTGAAATTAACTAGCTTATTTTATAAGACAATACGCTATTAAAGTAAAGTTTATGGCAAGGATTTATATTTAACTAAGATTTAAATTTAAGTAGATAATCATTAATAATAAGCTAGTACGTGAATGAGGTATCTAAACCCACTAAATCTCCATAATACCTTTGTTAATATATCCAGGGCCTCACACTACTTGTTTAAGATATGATGATTCTTTGCTTTTGCTTCTATATATTTCTATGATAATAATTAATCCCTCTACTCATTTCAAGTTTCTCTTACATGAATATTTATTTTCGTGTCAGTCATGTTGATGTTGGTTCTAATTTAGTAACCTAATTGTGAGAAACAACTAGATCACTAGAACATGTTTAACATTTACAACAGCAAAATGGCAATAAGATTTGAACAATAAACTTACGCCATTTATATATATATATATATATATAATTGGTAATGTACAAACATACTTGCATGCTAAACCCCTCTTAATTGTTTAAGTGGGGGTTGAAATCTCAATATTGAAATGACTACGTTGAAGTTTTATCGGCACGAGTTACTTGTCTACCTTTACATATCTCGATCATCATTAACGAAGTAGATAATAATTATGAAAGCTAAATGGAAATGTACTAATTTTTTTCTAGGGAAAGTTCTCCCTGTATTTGAGCTTCTATACAGATGATCATCAATTTCTTTCAGAATCTCTTGACAGGAGATCTTAACATTAATTCAAACACCAATTTATCTATTGTTATATATACAAAGACATTCATTTGAGAAATATAATCCAACGCAAATAGGTCATCAATAGTTCAATTATTTCTAATAAAATTTTTTTTTGTAAATCACATTAGAGTGAAAAACTTCTTATCATCAATATGAGCTTCTAGATCCACTATAAGAAAAAATGCTATCTGCGACACATATATTTTCGACACATAAATGTGTCGCGGATTTGCGAACAAATTGCAATCATTTGTGACAAAAAACCAAAAATATTGCAAATATAACCAAATTAGCGCTGCAAAAACGACCAAAAACGTCGCAAGTTTTGTCGCAAAAGTTTTTCGCAGACCTACTACTGAATGACTTCATGACACGTATCATGGCTACATTATTCTGAACGATCTATCTGGGCCGCAACATTTGTCGCAAACGCTCGCACCTCCAAGACGAATCGGCTTCATGGCTACGTATCACTGGGCCACATTATTCGGGAACAACCGCTTTAGCGCCGCAGATCGTGTCGCAAAAATTTGGGTCCATATAAAATTGGTTTCATGAAACACGTATCATGGCACATTATTCTGCAATGATCAATTATCGTGGTAAAATGTGTTGCAAATTTTAATATTAAAATGTTTTTTCTCTGAATGGTGCATTGGCTAAACAATGAACGGTGGGGATTGCATGTTCTGTGATATATTGTCTTGATGTGGAATGATCCAACGGTGTAGAGGGGTTTAAGAGCACATGTTTTTTTTTAATAGGGGATCAAGGACTGGACATGTTTTGAGGATTTGCTGTGGGAGCTTGATCAACATTTTCTGAATGGACTATATATAAAACAAAAGGAAAGTTAAAGCAAGTAACAACCGCCTAAAATGACCTTAACCCCCTTAACAAACCTCCTTATCTCAGCTTGAAAAATAAGTCCAAGTAGTTTACCAACCCAGTACGACCCAATATGAAAACAACAAGCCCAAACAATTCCTAACAGCCCAACATCAAGCACCTTTGCATTCAGCCCGGCTCAGCCTACTAAGTCCTCCCCTTAAGTTCTTCGTTTCCTCGTCAAAGCAACCAACGCTCTCTTGCATAAAGTGATAATAGGGGGCTTTTATTGCCCTGAGTTCAGATTCTCCCGATTGTAATATGGTGGTAATGGATCACCTTTGTTAGCTCAACCTTGCAATCCGAGCCCCATGTCCCCAAGTGAGAGTGTAGGAAAAACTTTCTTATTAATTTAACAAAAAATTAAATTAATAATTTATTAATCAAAATTTGGGAATATATATATATATATATTATGTTTTTAAGTTAATAATATGTTAAAAATGCACAAGATTTTTAGATATTTTACCATATTATAAAAATTATAGTTTTAAATTAAAACCATAACATAATAGATCTAAACCTTATTCTGATGCTCTAAAACCCCTAAACAGTAAGGGTTTGTGATTTACAGTTTAGGGTTTAGGGAGGGAGTTTTCGGTTTATCATTTACGAGTTTATCATTTACGATTAAATGTTTAAATTTAGGATTTTAATAATAAAGAAAAATTATTTTTTTTTAAAAAAAAAAAGAGAAAACGATAGAATGACGTGGATGCTGACATGGATGGCAACTTGACATCCACGTCATTCAGAAAACCTATTCGGGAAATCCATTCGGTAAAAATATCATTAATCTAAATTATATAATAAAAAAGAAAGATATATGTATGAATATCATGATTAACAATTCTAAAAATAAAAAATACGATACTGATTTTTTTTAAAAAAATCTAAAGACTTCTGATACTTCTCTAATTTATTTTTTAAATTATTCTGCTGGCTATGATTCAAAAACTAAATAAAATTCAATTTTTTCTTATATGTGCAAAATTTTCTATTAAAATTTAGTATACCAAAATATATCTCAACAGAACTAATGGTCAATTCATCTAATCTTAATTGATTGTAAAAATAATTTTCATTAACTTTGATATTGGAAAAAAAATCTTTTTTATTAAAGTGATTGTAATAAGAAAATAAAGCCAATCAGTTACTTGATAATATAGTAAAAATGAGAAAAAAATGAATTTCAATTATAAAATATTAAAATAAATTTGAAACCCTACTTTTTTTTTACTTAGTAATACACGCTTGACATTAATTACAATTTATAAAAAAATTACTGATCATTACTCTAAAATTATAAGAAAAAAAACTTCACCATCTTGATGATCATCTTCATCAATCATCATCATCAAAAAAGTAATAAATAAATAAGGCCCATACTTCAAAGCCCAAATTGTCCACCACCTAATAATGACATTTATCCTAACGAACATACTAGGGACAACATGGACCGGTTATTAGAGAAAGTAGAAACATAAGAAATAAAAAACATGTGATCATTTAGGTCAGGGTCAGCAGGCAGGTGGTCTCTCCATCAGAAAATGTTCAAAATTGGAACTCCCAACAATAGTTACAGAGTAATCAAATTTTTTACTATGAATGCCTTTCCTGCCAGATCATTTATATTCCAATTTTGCTGATTTAACTTGCCAGAGCACTTTTCTAGAAGTGATCATATAAATGCAATCACGTAATCACACTCCTAAAGAAGAAAAATTGCTAACCTTTGGCAAGATAGAAGAAGTAGATTTAACTCATCATCTGTTTCTTCAACACCACTCTCCGGAGATGATCGGAAAAACCTGTGACTGCATCAATAACACCAGGGGATCACAGAAGTAGAGAAGCTTCATGAGGAAGAGACTCGCTGCCACTTTTGAAGCCAAGGGCTGCCAAAGAACGGCACCTCATGGAAGAAGTACTAATTGAAGCAGAACCAGTACAGCGAGGAGTTGAAGATGCATTTTATTGAGTCTTATCCTCGGACCTCATCAACATCCTCAGAAGCACCGAAGCCACTGTAATAGATCCCCTTTAGTCCCACATCGGCTAGGAGATGGAGTCTATGTGTGCATATAAGTGGGGGGCAACCTTCCCTACTAGGCCGGTCTTTTGGGGTCCGCTCTCCCCTCCACTTGTGTGCATTACATCTGGTCTTCGTTGAGAGCCGGTGTGGGAGCCTGTGACATCGGGTTGAGCGGGTGAAAACCCTCGGCGGGTCCCGAGTCCGGCCCCAGATACGGTGACCGAGGCGTCGTGTTTGATCGGTGGGGGTATTGTAATAGATCCCCTTTAGTCCCTACATCGTGCAGAGATGGAGTCAGTGTGTGCATATAAGTGTGGGAAACCTTCCCTACTTGAGCCGGTCTTTTTGGGGTCCGCTCTCCCCTCCACTTGTGTGCATTACAGCCACACAACTTAAACTGGACACCAACATAGCTCATAGATGAAAATAAGGTAATTCCTGGACCACTCACACCAAAGCTGCTAGTTATGTACCACTTCCTTTTAAACCTCTTCCATTCTTTTACTCCAGGCATTGCTTTCTTTTTATTATTATAAAGGAATATATATATATATTTAAACCCTAATCTATACCTCAAGATTAATTGTTTGCTTACCCGTCGAATACGATTAGGTCCTTATTCCAAAGTTGGATATGGTTGCTATTAATTCCTGACTTAATTTGCTGCTGGTGCTATGGAGAACTGTCAAGATCAAATGAATAACAATCACAAGCTAAACACACTCAGTCAACCAAGCAATTTAGATAATACTCAATACAAAAGAAGAACAGATGATGAAACTCTACTCAATTAACATTAACAGATTAACTGAGCATTTAAGCAAACACATGACGTGCATGCTAGTGAGGCATCGCAACTCATACAACCAGAACAAACAAACATCAAATACAAACATGCATTAAACTAACTGACAAAAAGCATAATGAAAAGTAATACAAACATTTATGCAAAAGAGCAGTCACTTATTGAGGTGTAATTCCCGAGCTTGACATCTGCATCATTGACCGACCTCACGGTTTGCGCACCGACACATAGCTTAATTGTTCTCGAGTCCCACACAAAATAGTGTCCAGACTTTACTACGATCATGCTTAAGCCTCAACATCTTCCCCTTGATCAGAGATATCACACATACACAACATTGATCTCAGTGTTTCAAACTTATACCTAGGCAAAGCTTTGGTGAATATATCTGCAGTCTGATCATCTGTCTTGCAATGCTTAACTAAAATTACTTCATCTTTTACAAGATCACGAATAAAGTGAAACCTAGTGTCAATATGCTTTGTCTGACCATGGAGGATTGGATTTTTGGCAATAGAGAGCGCAGAGCGATTGTCACAATGAATGACACTTGAAACAACTTTGTTTTTCACCAAGATCATCAAGTAGCGTCTCGACCACAAAAGCTTCACATATTCTGCTTTGTCGAGGATATGTACTCTACTTGAGTGCTTGATAAAGCGATAATGGCTTCTTCTTAGAAAACGGGCAATGGCACTGACCCAAGTGAGAACACCCGGTAGGTGGTGCTTCTCGGTCATCCTGCGAGCCACTCAATCACTTTCGTCGGAGTAGCTAATTAATTTGAATTCTTCACTCTTCTTGTAATGAATCCCATAGTTGATCGTTCAGCGATATACATAAAAATTCTCTTCACACTACCAAAAGTGAAATACACTTGGTAGTTTGCATGAATCGAGCAACCATTGAAAGCGGACATGAGTTATATCCGGACGTGTGTGTGTTAGATAGAGTAGAGCACCAACAATCCTTCGATTTCTCAATGGATCAATTTCTCTTGAATTATCATATAGGTGCAGCTTCTTATTCGGATTCAGAGGTGTGTCAATCTTCTTGCAATTTTGCATTCTTGATTTGCGGAGAAGAACAACAACGTATTTGTGCTGTGATAGAAAAATAGAGCCTTTCTTCTGGAACACCTCTAATCCGAGAAAGTACTTCATAGTTCCAAGGTCACACATTTCAAATGTATTCATCATAGAATTCCAATTCCTTGATTGCTTTTCGGAGGACCCCATATATAAAATGTCATCAACATATAGGCAAAGAATGAGAACATAATCATCACCTTCCTTCTTCTTTCGTAGCTGTGGGTTCATTCGACTACGAATAAGACCCATTTGAATAAAGTGAGTGTCGATGCGACTATACCATGCTACGAGAGCTTGGCGAAGTCCCATCTGATGCTTTGTGGGTCGATACACCTGATCCTCTTTGCCTTTGATAATAAAGCCCTCTGGTTGTGAGACAAACACCTCCTCCTTGAGTTCTCCATTAAGAAAAGCTGATTTAACATCAAGTTGATACACAACCCAATTACTTTGAGCGACTATAGATGAGTAGAATTCTCACGGTCTCCATTCGCATGGCCCGAGTGCGAATATTTCTTCAAAAGTCGATCCCTTCTAGTTGTGAATATCCCTTGGCAGCAATGCGAGCTTTTCTTCTCGATGAGGTACCATCGAGGATTGAGTTTTGACTTAAAAACCCATTTCGAGGCCAATTGATTTCTTTCCTTCCGGCGGAGAAACCAAGCTCCATGTCGATTTTTTTATTGATTGAGGTGAGCTCTTCTCCTCGTAGCTGCGATCACACTCTTGGCTTATTCTTTGCATCTTTGTAAGATTTGGGGTCTCCTGTGGTAAGAGTAAGAGAACATGAATTATAAATATCTGTAAGTTTTCTGTACCTCGTCGGACCATCATCGTCTTCTCTGGCGAGAGTTATTTCAGTTGATGGAGATGAGTTATTCAATGGGTGTGAATCTAGCCATTCATCAGTCTGATCAGACAGTGTGGATTGAGGAGAACATTCATCGCCTTGAGTCATGCCCAACTCACGTGCTGGCTCATAGATTGATGCATCAAAAGTTGACTTCTCCTACCCAATCCCAAGCTTTTTCTTCAAAAAACCTAACATTCCTGCTGACGTGTATATGGAGAGAATCAGGATCAATGATCTTATAGGCCTATGATCGTTCGATGTAGCCAATGAAAATCCTGGCTCGTGACTTGGAGTCAAATTTGCCTCTCTCCACGAGTCGATATACACATCACATGAACACCCAAAAATTCTAAAATGGTCAACGCACAATTTATCTCCGGTTAAAGCTTCAAGAAGAGTCTTGAGCTTCACCGCCTGTAAATCGATTGATCGGTTCGAGGATATACTCTTCTTTGTGGAGAACAACCTCAGCCTAGAAGAAAAGCGCAGAGCTTTTTCTCTTTTAGTATGGTGTCGCGTCTACTACATCCTTCATTACATTCTTTTCTCGGCAACCCCGATACATTGGAGCCAGGGTTCTCGGTGCTAATAACTGGTGATAAATTCCAGCACACTTACAGAAATTCTCAAACTCATGAGATGTGAATTCCCCTCCACAGTCTGTTCATAGCACCTTGATTTGAAGTGAGTGTTGTTTCTCCACCAGTGACTTGAATAGCTCGAATTGATGAAAGGTGTTTGATTTCTTCTTTATGAAATACACCCAACAATACCTTGTAAAATCATCAGTAAAGAGGAGAAAATACATGTTACTTCCAATAGATGGAGTGCTGATCGGTCTAACTAGATCGGCATGAATCATCTCCAATGGAGCCAATGTTCTCTTTGCCTCTCCTTTAGGGAATACTCCACGAGCATGCTTCCCTTGTAAACAGGCTTCACAGAGATCAGTATTTGTAATATTTGGCAAACCATGTGCCAACTCTTGTTTAGAAATCATGATCAATTTCTTCATGCTAATGTGACCATATCTCTTATGCCAGAGATCAGAGGTCTGTTCTGCAACTTGAGCTATGTTTGCAAAACCAATATCATCAGCTTCAAGTGGAAATAGTTTGTTTGAGGTCATACATACTTGAGCTATCCTTGCCTTGGATTCAGAGTCCTTGATTTCACAAACTCCTTTTAAGAATTCAATGTCAAAACCCGAGTCCATCATTTGTCCAACACTTAGCAGATTATGAGCTAAGTTTGGAACAAATTGAACATCATTCAAGCTTGTGATCTTTCTTTTGATTGAACAGAGAATCACTTTTCCAATTCCCTCCACCATGAGAGCTTTTCCATCTCCCACTTTGATTGAATGACTCGGAGTGACTTCAATGTTCTGGAATAAACTCTTCTCACCAGTCATGTGGTTAGAGCAACCACTATCGATGAGCCAGATACCACCTATCTTCTTTGGTTCTTCATTGATTTCCATGAATGCAACTTCTTCATCTTCTATTCCTTTTTCCTTCTCTTCTTTTACAATATTGGCCTTTTTGTCTTTGTTTCTATACCAGCATTGAGCTTTGACATGGCCGAATGTTTTGCAAATGAAGCACTGCACACTTTTGTAATTCTTGCTGGATTCTTCTCCATGACCAGGCTCAGTGCGACCAGCATCAATGCTCTGCCCGGCGCGGCGTCCTTCCGTAAAGGGTGTCGACCTCGTCCTCTTCCTCCCTAGAGTAGGACCACCAAAAATGATGCCGAGATCCTCGGCCGGCATGCAGAGCTTTTTCTCCTTCAAGGTGAGTGTCTTCTATATTAAGAATTGCTTCATGGTTCTTCGATGAGGCACGCCCAATTGCTCAGCTGTCAATGTGTTCATATCTTTTGCTTCAATGATTGAGTATACAGCTTGTGAAAACTTGGGAGTCAAGCTTCTATGAATTTTAGACACCGCTGATTTTTGAGGGAAGATCATGCTATCGATACTACGATTTGATATCGATGTCAGATCCTGCCACAAAGTCTTGGACACTTTCACCTATACTTCATTTTACTTGACATCAAACTCTCTTTGAAATGCATGTAGTTGTATGTTGGAATTATCTGAATCTCCTTGGAATTCTGTTTTTATAATGTCCCATGCCTCCTTTGCTGTCTTTGCTTCAAAAATCCTCACCAGTATTCTAGGATCAAGGGCACGCTGGATCAGGTACATGGCCTTGGCATCCTTCTTGAGACTTTCATTGATACTAGTAGCATCTCCTTCTTCACTGAACCCTTTCTCAACTAGCTTCTATAGATCTTTTGATCTGAACATAGTTTTCATCATCAATGCCCAAAGGTTGTAGTTTTCACCTTTGAAGTAGGGTACATCAAAATCCTTTGCTAAAGAAGAGGAAGACATTTGCAGCTAAACTCAATAGAGCTGTTCTCTGATACCACTCAAGCAAAACACACTCAGTCAACCAAGCAATTTAGATAATACTCAATACAAAAGAAGAACAGATGATGAAACTCTACTCAATTAACATTATGTGCATGCCAGTGAGGCATCACAATTCATACAACCAAAACAAACAAACATCAAATACAAACATGCATTAAACTAACAGCAAAGCATAATAAAAAGTAATACAAACACTTATGCAAATGCAGTCACTTATTGAGGTGTAATTCCCGAGCTTAACACTGCATCATTGACCAGCCTCACAGTTTGTGCACCAACACATAGCTTAATTGTTCTCCAGGTCCCACACAACATAGTGTCCAGCTCACTCTGATCATTCTCAAGCCTCAACAAGAACTTGTTGGAGATAAACTCAAGAGAACTCCTTAATTATATTCAATGGGAACAATGAAGTGAAGAATAAGAGAACACACACAACATTGATTTCATTAATACGCATGCCTTATATGATCAAGATTACAACTTTGTAACAAAATACATAACTGCTATAACATTGGCCATTATTAAATATTTGACACATTCTTAATTCAGTATTTTTGATGCCAATTAAATTAGCAAAGTGGTTTTTTAGATAAAAAAAATCCATTTCTAATTTATTTTTAAACTATATTAGTAAAAAATTAGAAATAAAAAATAACTATTTTAGAATTGAAATTTTGTTGTAGTGCATACTACCGCACAACTGCATGCTGTCATAGCATGACTGGCTTTCAATCATCCCTTAACAAAACTATATATGATTTGGTGACTTATCATCGAGAAATAGCTCTTCCATGTCCTATATGATGAGCATCACTCAGCAGCTGCAAATTGTTGGATTTTAATATCAGTAGAATGTATTCATTCAACTCTTCGAAAAAAGGCAAATGCCATACATGATATATGTGATCGAGCTTCTCAGCACCTAATACCTCAAAAGTGAACAGACCCGTGACACAGTACAAAACACTTAATAACCCATACATTCAACCATCAAGGCTGACTAGATTGAACTCATTAGATGGCACATAATTTGACATAATGAGCCTCCATGTGGACCAAACCAATGGGAAGACACTTTATAAGTCTCTAGTGTTTTGTCTTATCGTTATTATGTTTGTGTGGTAGATGTCTTTTAAGTTGTACTAGGTTTTGTAATGCAGCGGTATATTTGAAACCCGTTGATTCGCGCTCGAATATCCGGTAATAAGCTGTCCCACACCTGTTAATCAAAGATAACCGGAAATTGGGAAAAGAGTAAAATCTTATTACTCAATAAAAATGATGATCACAAAACTGATTTACTCTTGCCCTTAGGCTTACAATAAATAGGGGAATGAAAATAACACTAATAAAGGAGATAATTTGAAAATATACCAAAAATGGTAAATTCTCAAATATCAACAAGAAATAAAAAAGCTTAACAAAATAAAGACTATTGCCACAAACGGCTTACAAATCAGAGATTTCTAGCCTAAGATATAACGAAATCAATTACTACTAAAAAGGGCAAAATTAGGGTTTTCGAGGCCTAAATGATGGAATTTGGCCAAATTTTGGTATGAGTCATGAGCTTGTGCAACAAGCCCTTTAAGCACTCCCTTGCACTCTTGTCTCTGGTTGTATTAAACTTCTAAAGCTGAGATCAATGAAACTAGGCTGAATGTCACAGACAAACATTCACTTCTTCAATTTAGGAATTCTTGATCATTTACGTAAATGATAGATAGATTTGATCTGTAATAACATTAGCATTTTCGTGAAGTGAACTTATATGCTTTTTTTTAGCTTAGGTAGCACTTGTAGTAGCACATGAGCTGGCAGGTTTGGAAATTTTTGTGACAATGGAATGGTGGACTCACTTGTGGCTCAGTGAGGGGTTTGCAACTTAGGTAATCAAACTGTTCCTTTTCCTTGCCACTGATTATAAAGAAAATGTTTCAACTGTGCACTCATGTCCATTTTCTTCTCTTCCAAATTTTTGTATCTATAGGTAAGCTATCTATATGCAGATTCATTATTTCTTGAGTGGAAAATTTGGAATCAGTTTCTTGACGAGACAACCGCAGGTCTTAAATTGGACGCACTTGTTGAATCTCATCCTATTGATCAGGCAAAATTTCTCTTGTGCTGGTTTATTGTGCAGTGCTTTAGATAGTCAAATGCCTGGACACACTATATAGGTTTTTATTGGTCATAACTCTTACATGAGTTTTTACCTTGCTTCTTGTATAACAAAGTGTTTGATTTATTGCCGTTAAAGTTTTTAATGATTAAAGAGCACAATTGACTCTTCATTTTTCTGCTGTGCCTTTTATACTTGTTCATTTAAAAGTTGATACAACAATATTGATTTATGGAAAATATTTCGTTTAACTTCAGACATAAATAACGCCAATGAGATAGATAAAATTTTTGACGCCATAAGCTACAACAAGGGAGCCGCAGCCTCGGTCATTTGAATTGTTATGTGGGAGATTGAATAAAATGCATTATGATCAAAATTAACTAGCTTACTTCATTCATTGGTTACTTAAAGCACACAAAAATCGCATATTACATACAAAGCACTACTACTGTGGACCCCACTTTTGTTTAAATTTTTTTATGAGTTTTAAAAACTATTTTTAAAGTTTTAAATCTAACCTTATCTTTCCAGAGATTGTGAGCCCCCACGTTCCTTGTGATTTTAATAAACAAAAAAATAGAAAGCAAGAAAGCAAAGGACTTCGTAGCCTTTGTCTCTCTCTCTCTCTCTCTCATTGATCAGCTTTGGGAGTGTGTGGCAAGGACAAGAGAATCATCCTTGTCGAGGGCTCGTCTAGGAGTATTTGTGGTAGATTCCTCTTTTCCTTCTTCGATTTGTTCATCTTTTATTAGTTATTGTTTTGACTTCTTAATGGTTAGGGTTTCTTCTTTTTGTTTTAATCTGTTCTAGGGTTTTGAAGAGTGGTCAGGAGAGTATCTGGTTTTATCCTTGAAAAAGTCAACATGTATTTTTCCTTTCTTAGGCATTTTGTTAAGATGCTTGAATCCATTGAATCAATAAATTATGAATTATGTAAATAGGAATTTGTATGCTTGATTTGATATTTTTCGTGTTTGAGTTCTGGAGTTTGGAAAAGTAGAGAAGAGAAAGAACAAGCATGACTTGTGTCATTTAGTTTATGTATTTAGTGAATAATTTCATGATTTTAACAATAGATTAGTCCCTGATTTTTGTGCTTTGTTAAGGAAAAGGTTGGAAATGGGATTTTCATGGAGAGTTAGGCGCAAGGAATTTTTGTTGGGGATAATATATTGATGTTAACTTGCTGATTGTTTATGTTGTGGACTAATGATTTGATGGGAATTTTATTTTTAGCTAGTTGTCATTGAAAGTGTAGGACCATGAAAATTTGGAAAATAATCTGATTATTGGTATTTTTGTATCTTTTCAAAAGCTAGTGTAAATTAGCTAGAAGAGTGATTGTTAAGGTCAAGAGTAATCATGCTTTGCATTGAATGCATAACATGTTAGTGTGAAGCTATGTATTTCATTCACATGTATATATATATATGTATATATCACAGATGACAGGAAGTGCCTCCAGTTGTCGTCCAGCTGTTAATGTGTGTGTGTGTGTGTGTGTGTGTGTGTGTGTGTGTGTGTGTTTATATATATATATGTAATTGTTGGTTGTTTTAAGTCCCTTGCTAGTTTATGTAAGAATTAATTCATTGTACCGCCTTGTTGTGAATAGTAATTAAATTGTTGCCAAGTGGTTAATTTTGGTTACAGGGTTGACCATGTTATAGATTACTTTTGAGCTTACATAATTAGTGTCTTGGAACCATGATGATTGTTAGCCAATGGTTGTTGTTTGTATTTAAGCTTTGAAATCTAAATCAATGTGTAATATTCATGTTTTAGGACCTTTGCTCAAATTCTGATTTTAGTGTCCAAGTGGATTTTGTAGCTTGGGGATTTTTCCAGGTAAGTAAACCACATATAAACCTATATATATATATGTATGTATATATAAAATTTCTGGTTACCGATAATGATTTACATAATTATTTAATTATTTTGAATTTTACTGTTTAAAACCATTATGATATAATATTTAAATGTTTTTGGGTTTTAAAGAGTATGCCTTTCATTCATTTCAAAACATATAGGTTTTTATCTATTTAATTATTTATCTAATCATTTGATTCTGCTACCTTACTTAAATTCGGATTGTATGTGTAATTTGGCAGCCATTATACTTAAGTATATTATATTCTTATTTTGGTTTTTCTTGTGAACTTCCAAATGCACTTGTCTTAAGTAATGAATGGTTTGTAGAGATCATGATTTATAATCTTAATTATGCATTCACTTATTGATTTCTTATATTTTAATTATTGTTGTCAGAATCTTGATTAAATTCTAATTATTCTGGTCACATAGTAGCATTATCTTATTTTGAAATAATTGGAAATATTTTTCATTAGAAAAACAGGATCACCGAATTTCAATATTTTTGCGTTGATAATGATTTTGGACCCGACATATTTTGATATAGTAACCTATAGTCCCTAAGTTAACTTTGCAATAACCTTGTCCCTTGGGGTTAAACACTGACCATGTCGACACGTATTTCTGACTCTGATAAGAAACTATAGTTTCTCATCGTTCCGTCGGTGGAGAATAACGATCTCTGATAATCTAGCTCGGGTCACCGAGGATAAATAAATGAACTCTGATAATCCGACTCGGGTCACCGAGTTTAAATATATGAATTTTATTGTTTTGTTTTTGGCATTAGTTATTTGGAGGACATATATATACTTGTTCATTTAGAAAATTATGTTTGTTTGAAATACTCTGAATTCTGAGTTTTATTTCTGATATTTATTGTACAATATCACACTTAAGAATGTTTTGAAATTATTGAGTTTTTTGTGATCCCTATATTTTTGTTGTTTTTAGTGGTTGTTTACTGGGCTGGCAAGCTCATAAATAGTTATTTTGTCCTTCTCTGATCAAGAGTAAGTGTGTTGTGGATAGCTTAGCAAGGAATAGTTGAGCGAACACCAGTTGGTTAGCATGTAAATAGTTCTTCTGTTGTGAACTTGGAACTTGTTATTTGTTTAAAACTTCGAATCTTGCAATTTTAGTTTCCTTGGACCATAGTTGTAATCCTGGCTATTGTATTCCTTTAATCCTTTTGTTTTTGTGAATTTAGTACTTTTGTTAGAATTTTTTTCTAGTTGAGACAGGTACTGAGGCCTTGCCTTCCTACTTGGTCAAGGCCTTATAGGTTTGCGGCCGTTTGTTAATACCTCAAGCTCGGAGCGTGAAAACTACCAAGGCTAACATATACATAGTATGTTCAAGAGCCATATCTAGCCTTCCGTACTTCCATGCAGAGTTGATTTGTCACTCGTATAGTATGGGCACTCCTCTCATTGGTACAACTCCCGCCATGCATATATGCCCATGCATTGCGATAGAATGCTTTGAAAATGCGATGCACAAGCTTTCAAGGACTCACCTTCTTCTCTCTTGCATGGCTGCCATCAAGGCACTTTCAATCACACCTCAATAAGAATACTGCAAAGTTATCTTGGTACAAATGTTTTCCATGTTGTGTGTCTAATTGATTTTTTTTTTAAATCTATTTTCTTCAGTCTTGAGCTGCCATAATCTCGTGTATGAACACTTACATGCTATTAAATATGTTTTTGACACGCATCATTTGTTGAGATGTAGCTTGAAGAGTCGAGGAGGAGATGCTTGAACTTAACTAATCGGAGATGAAAAAGCTTAGTGATGAGGCCTGGAGTAGAGCATGGAGTGTAGTGCTAGTAGTACATAATGAAGGTGTTGTAGTATTTACTTATTACGATTCTGTGTCATTGTTTGCATGGTTTATTAAAGTGTGTTTTGTTTGAAACTTTGGAAAGTGTGCTGAGTGCTTGGTTATGTTAAAACCTTTAGCATTTAGATTATGTGAAAAAGTTGTATTCTTTTTTTACTGCTGTTGTGTGGAATATATCAAAACAGAGAACATTGTGTGCATCTCTGAGCTGCTGCTACACTTCATCTTCTCTGAGTTGCTAATGAGGGCTCTGGTACAAGCTATCATAAGGAGAAGTTATGGCCAAGGTTCTTCGTAGCTTAGCTCCAAAGTTTAATTATGTGACTGTTGCGATAGAAGAGTCAAAGAATATTTCGAAACTATCCTTGGATGAGTTCACTGGTTCCTTGGAAGCTCATGAAGTGAGGGTTAACAGGGCTACTATAAGGATTGGAGAAAGGGCTCTTCATGTAAGAAGTGAAATAGTACTTATGAAGTGGGGTGAAAATGGTAACTCAAGCACTGGAACATCTTGTTGTGGATCTAGAGGAAGAGACAGAGGCTTCATTTGGGTAAGAGGTAGGAGCGGAGGAAGAGGAAGAAAAGGTGATACCAAGAGCCATATACAATGTTTTAACTGAAAAAATTCGGCCATGTCAAAGCTGAATGTTAGACCAAAGACAAGTAAGTAGAGAAGAATGTTACTCTAGTTATTGAAGCTCTTGAAGCTAACAACCTCTTCATGGCATAAAATAACGCCCATATAGAAAAAACTCGATTTGGCTGGTCGATAGCGATTGTTCCAACCACATGTCCAGTGTGAGAGAACTCTTCACCTCACTGGATGAGTCACAAAAGGAAGATGTCTGACTGGGAGACATCAAAGAAATCAGAGTAGAGGGAGCGAGTTGGGACAATTAGTGTAAAAGCATGTGATGAAAACGTTAAACAACTTCATGGAGTTCAATATGTGCCAGGCCTTGCTTAAAATCTCTTGAGTGTTGGGCAATTACTTTTACTGGGATATTTAGTTCTATTTGAAGGTGATTGTTGTCTCATCAAATACAACCAAAATGGAGTGCAAATTGTCAGAATACAATGTACAAAGAATAATTTGTTTTCTATTGATGTATCAAATACAAGAAATGTTAATGTTGTTATTAGTGGTAAGAACCACTTGGTGATGTGACATAAAACACTTTGGTAATCTAAACTACAATGACCAAAACCTTCTGAGAACTAAAAATAGAGGTGCATGGCCTCACCTACTATGAAGAGAGAAGCTTATTGTGGAGGCGTGTGATCTCCACAAAGATGTGTAGAAGACATTTCCCAACTGAGAGATCATGGAAAGCCACCTCACGCTTGCAGTTGGTCCATGTTGACCTCTTTGGGCATATGAGCATTGAATCTCTAAAAGGTAGTAAATATTTCCTACTATTTGTGGATAATTATGGTAGGATGTACTGGGTTTATTTTCTCAGAAATAAAGCTATGACTTTTGAGCACTTCAAAGTCTTTCAAGCCTTTGTAGAAAGGTAATCAAGTCACAAGCTCAAGGTCCTGCGCAGTGATAGCGGTGGAGAGTTCATGACAAATGAATTCAAAGCTCACTGTGATCAGCTTGGAATCAAATGGAAGTTCACGGCACCATACACACCTTAAAAGAATGGTGTCATGGAGAGAAAAAAAAGATTTGTGGTTGAGAAGGCCTGCAGATTACTTAGGAGTAGAGGATTGCCAAATAGCTTCTGGGTTGAAGCTGCATCCACTGTCATTTACCTTATCAACTTATCTCCAACAAAAGTTGTTATAGATAAAACTCCATATAGCTCTGGCAAGGTAGGAAGCCATTGATAAGCCATCTAAAGGTATTTGGATTCATTGCATATGCTTTAATTTCCTCACAAAAATAGTCTAAATTGAGTGGTAGGTCTGAGAAGTGTATATTTGTGGGCTACTATGTTGATGCTAAATCCAATATGTTGTTTAATCCATTGACAAATAGGGTCCTTGTAAGTAGAGACATTTCTTTTCCTGGAGAAGCTCATTGGTCCTGGGAGACCAATCTAAATTCTAGTCTTATTATTGTTGTAGGAAATCTATTGATTGACTATGAAGATATAGTCATCAACAAGTTCCCACTACTTCATCTAAGGAGTCAACCATTAACTTAGAATTAGAGACTGTTGCTTCTTTATGTTCCAGACTTGGTGCAACTTTTTCAAACACTGAGATTGCAACCATAGACAACTCACCTTCCTGTAAGGTGAAGTTATTGATTGACATCTACAACGAGTGCGGTTTGTGCAATTTTGTGCTGAACATCTTAGATCCTGTGAAGTATGATGATGCAATTAAACATAAGGTTTGGCAGGAAGCAATGGATGAGGAGTTGCTGGCTATACAGAATAACAACATTTGGGAGTTAATCAAACTTTCTCTAGACAAAGAAGCAGTTGGACTCAAATGGATTTACAAGACAAAACGCAAACCAATTAGTGAAATTCTGAAACACAAAGCCAAGTTGATTGCAAAGGGCTACACTCAGCAATTTGGTGTGGATTATGATGAGGTTTTTTCACCTATTGCAAGGCTAGATACAATGAGAATTCTTTTTTCACTTGCAACCAAGTTCAATTGGTTAGTTTTTTTCCTTTGATGTTAAATCAACTTTTTTCAATGGAGATATTCAAGAAGACATCTTTGTGGAACAACCTTTAGGCTATGAAGTGAAGAACAATGAAAACAAGGTGTATAATCTAAAAAAGGCTTTATATGGGTTAAAGCAAGCTCCTAGAGCATGGTACTGTTGAATAGGCAAGCATTTTTAGCAACTGGGCTTTACAATGAGTGAAAATGAACATACTTTTTACAAAAAAGTGAGTGGAGAAGGGAAAATTCTACTGTTATGTTTGTATGTTGATGATATTATATACATGAGCTCCTCCCATGAGTTAATAGAGGGATTTAGGGCTGATATGATGCAGCCATTTGCTATGACTGATTGTGGATTACTTAGTTATTCCTTGGTCTAAAGGTGAAGCAAATGTTTGATGGTGTTTTCATCACCCAAAGCAGATATGTAAAAGACCTAGTTAAACATCTTTAACATGGAGATTTGTAAAGCAATGACTACACCAATGAGCATTGGCGACAATCTATAAGTCAAAGATAAAACAGAGAAGGTGGAATCAATAGCTTACAGGAGTTTGATTGGCAAACTAATGTATGTGATCCATTCTAGGCCATATATTTGTTATTCTATTAGTTTTCTCTCCATATTCCTATGCAATTTGAGCAAGAAACACCTAGGAGCTAGTAGCCAAACACATTGTGAGATATTTAGCTGCACAAAGGAAGATGGTCTATGGTATACTAGAGATTCCAACACCAAGCTTGAAGGGTTCTCTAACAATAATTGGGATGCTTGTTCAGTTGATTGGAAAAGTACTACTGGCATGCTATTCCGACTTAGATCCAATGTAATCACATGGTGCTCTAAGAAGCAAGATATAATGGCTCTTAATGAGTATACATTGTTCATGTATTTCATAACTATATGTACACTTATTTGGCATGCATTAGAACTATAATGTGGAATTCAATGTTCAATATCATGTGTTTTGTATTAATAGGCTGAGGGCAGTTCTTAAAAGAAAGGGAGATCCAAAAGAAGTAATTTAGACCTAAAACGATGAAGTTGGGCTCTCTCGGCATTATTAGAACAAGGACAAGACAAACTGGGTGGCTTGCGAGCAACTTACAGTCAGTTTTATTGCCGTAAGTATAGTCTAGAAGACCTTGCAGGCATGTTTATGACCGTAAGGAGGATTCAAAGTCAATTCAGAGGACCTTGCGGGTAAAGCTTACGCTCGTAAGGATGCCCATAGGGACCATCCAGAGGAGGTTATGACCACAGTGTACGTCCGTAAGGACAGTCGTGAGAAGCAAAATAGTGAGGCTTACAGTCCACTGTTTACGGCCGTAAGTGGGACCATAGCAAAATCAGAAGACCTTATGGATGGGGCTTACAACCGTAAGTCATTCAGTAAGGCTCGCGACAATCTTTCCCAGCTCCCTTGTGGCCTAGTCCTTACGCCCATAAGCAGCATGTAAGAAGTCTGTATAAATAGAACTTAAGAAGATTTCTAGGGCATCATCTATTCTATACCTTGATTCTTTAAGGCTGATTCATAGAGCCGATATTCCGTCTCCTTCCATGCACACCACCTTAGGCAAGATTTGGATTAGAGATTGTATTCAAGCTCATCATGGCGGCGTGCGTGGAAGCTACCTCAATGACTCTCCATCCTAGGGATTAACAAGGGGGTTTTCATGGATCTTATGTTTACTCCTATTCTTTGTATCTTGAATGCTTACCCTCTATTAATGGAGGGCTCATTTGTAGATGTTTGGGCATAGTTGAACTCTAGGGTTTATTTTTATGACTTTGATTGTTGGATTTTTTATGCTTTAATTGATTTCATAGTTGCAATCATATCTAAATGAATCTAATTACTTGTTTGAATGCTTGGTTGCTAACGAGGTGAGAGCCCTAGCTGTCATATTTGATTTGAGACATGACGCGTAGAAACTAGCATAGACATGTCGTAATTAGAGGGAATTATGAGTAAGCTTGGGTATAGGGTACTTTCGAGACTCCGTCTCCTTCAATTCTCCCGAGTGAGTTGTTGATAATCTCCATGCGCTTTACAATCATGTGGAGTGGATTTTAAGAGAAATCACATTTCTGCTATATATTCGGATTAGGGGTAATCTATCTCTCTTTGGCAGAGATTATCTACTTAAGAGATTGTCATTAGCTTATAGTGAGGTTTCATAGAGTATTAATGTGATTGTGTGGATGCCTATATCAGCTCTGTACCTATTCAGTTACTCTTCGCCTAAGAAACTGGGGTTTAGTATAATTTTGCAAACCTCTTAGTTCAAATAAGATTGCATATTTAGACGACCAATGTCCTGTACTTAATAGCTATAGAGGGTACTATGCCCGGAAATCACTTTCTTCATTGATTTTCCTCCCATTATCTCCCGTATTTTCTTGTTTTCTTTTGCTCTTGTTCACAAACAAACACTTCACTATTCAGGCTATTTTTCGAATCTAGAGTTATTACTAGTATTTACCTCCTTCCCTATGGACTGACACTCTTCACTTCAAGCACACTTTATTACGCGATTGGCATGTACACTTGCGTGTGTCCCTATCAAGTTTTTGGCGCCATTGCCAGAGAAGGAATAGTGATATTAGGAATACTTAAATATCTATCACTTTAGCCATTTCTTTTTTTCTTCTTTATTGTTTATATTCTCTTTCTTTTGATTGTTTTTTTATTCTTTTTCTTTTGCTTGATTTCAGTATATGCCACCAAAGGGTAAAGCTCCAAGACTGGTAGAAGGTGAGAGTAGTGTAGAGAGAGTGATCAGAACTAGATTGAGAACAGCTCTACTGAACAAGATAATATCTTTGGCAGTGAGTGTTTAGGAAGAGCAATTGAATAATATGGCAGATCAAGGGAACATACACCGAACCCTTTCTGATTATGCTTATCCCACTCTTGATGGTTCTCAATTAAGCATAGTATGCCTACTAGTTACTACAAATAATTTTGAGTTGAAGCCTACTTTTGTACATATGGTACATAATTCAGTTCAGTTCTATGGGCTATCGAATGAGGATCCCAATGGTCACATAGGTGGATTCCTCAAAGTTTGTGACATGCCCAAGATTAACATTGTTTCTGATGACGCAATTAGACTTCGCTTGTTTTCATTCAAATTAAAGGGGAGAGCCAAGCAGTCACTCCAAGCCCTTCCTCGAGCATCTATCACTACATGGGAGCAGCTTGTCGAAGCATTCTTTGCTCGGTATTTCCCTCCATGGAGAATGACCAAGTTGCGTCAAGAGATTACACCATATTCACAGTTAGACACTAAATTATTATTTGATGCATGGGAGAGGTTTAAAGATTTGTTGAGGAAATGTCCACATCATAACCTCCCGGAATGGATGGAAGTTTAGATATTTCATCAAGGCCTCAATCATAATACAAGACAGTTTATAGATTCAGCGGTAATAGGATCACTTGACAGTAAGACCCAGGAGGTGGCTAAACAATTAATTTAAGAAATAACCATGAAAAATTATCAGTAGAATTCAAGAGGCAAATCACTTGCCAAGCTAGCTAAGATGATTGAGGTTAGTAATGATACCGCATTAGCTGCCCAGGTGGAGGCATTAAGTAGAAAGATTGACAATTTGTCTACTCAAAAATCAGTTGTAGTCATGGCTTGTAATACTTGTGGGGAAGGACATGCTCCCTCAGACTGTTCCATTGTAGGGATGACACATAGACCCGTCAAACAAGTAGATTTCGTCGGTAGTGCCCCAAGACAATAAGGAAATCACTACAGTGGCACATATAACTCTGATGGTGGAAGCACCCCAATTTCTCTTGGGAAGGTCAAGGACAATAGCAAAAACCTCGGCTAGGATTTTCTACTCACCAACAGAATGATAAGAGACCTGCATTGGAGGAATTGCTTACTCAGTTCATTCGATGTGTCTGAGACATCAAGTTGCAACTTAATCGGACAATAGGGTTCCGAGGTATAGGGGCATCATTGAGAAACTAACGAGGCTTCTCTTGAACTTGGAGGAAGCAAGCAAGACAGATTGCAAACTATTGTGCAAAGGTAACCTCAAGGAAGTCTACCTAGTAACACTAAGCCAATCCCCATGAGCATCTCAAGGAAATCCCTCTTGAGTGGTTAAGAGTTGGGAATGGGTAGTGAGCGAGTAATGGATAAAAAGGGCCGAGGAAATTGAGATTGTCGAAGGTCCAACAAGGGAGGAAGAACATACGGCAACTGATGAGAAGAAAGCACCATCATTAGTGAAGGAGTATGTTCTTTGCCTCCCTTATCCTTTAAGATTGAAGAATGACCTCATGGATGAGCAATTCAAGAGATTTCTGGACTTGTTGAAGCAATTACACATCAATGTACCGTTTGTGGAATTCTTGTCCCAAATGCCAAAGTACACTAACTTTCTCAAGGATTTATTAACAAACAAATGGAAACTTGAGGAGATATCTACGGTGATATTGAGCGAAGGGAGTTTGGCATTGCTTCAAAACTAGCTATCGAAGAAGCAAAAAGATCTAGGGAGTTTTACTATTCCTTGCAAAATTGGTGATTTGGTTAATGAAAAGCCCTAGCAGATTTAGGAGCTAGCATTAATGTAATGCAATACACCATGTTTAGAAAATTTGGACTATTTGACCTTAAACCGACTAGGATGACATTGCAACTGCAGTTCTGGTGACCAGCTTTGTGATAACCAGTCTACAATAGCCATTGCTAAAAATCCACCTCTTCATGGAAGAACCAAACATATAGACATCGGGTATCATTTTATTCATGGATTAATTAATGATAAAACAATCTCAGTTCAGCATTATAGTTCTAGTGAGCAACTTGTTGATATCTTTACCAAACCCTACCCGTGGAGATGCATATTTTTCTCAAATCAGAGCTTGGTGTCATCACTATTCAATCAAGGGAGGGTGTTGAGATGTGCTTGAAGAGTCAAGAATGAGATTATAAACTTAACCCAACATGAGATGAGAAAGATTAGTAATGAGGCCTAGAATAGAGCATGGAGTGCACTGCTAGTAGTACTAATGAGTGTACAACATTCATGTATTTTATATCACTTTGTACATTTATTCCACATATATTACAACCTTATTATGGAATTTGATACTAACACTAGTGTGTTTCACAATATTAGGCTTAGGTCAGCACTTCAAGATGAGAGAGGGCCAAAAGAAGCATTTTAGACCTTCAACGAATGAGTCAGAGCTCTCTTGGCGTCATTTGAACAAGGACAAGGAAAACTGAGATGCTTATGAGCAGTTTACAACCTACTTTACGGCCATAAGTAGATTCCAAAGAACCTTGTGGGCATGCTTTTAACTGTAAAAGGGATTCAGAGCCAAATTAGAGGACCTTACAGGTACAGCTTAAGCTCGTAAGGATGCTTGTAAGGACCATCTAAAGGATTTTATGACCACAGCATACGCCCATAAGGGCGGCCGTAGAAGCAACAGATTGAACACTCTACGGTCCGGTAACTACGGTTGTAAGGCTGGAGCGATGCCTACAAATAGTGGAGACTTACGGACATGACTTCTTTGCGTAAGTATTTACGTAAGGCTATGACTCATCTTTTCTAGGTCCCTTATGGCCACGTCCTTACGCCCATAAGTAGCCCGTAATTAATCTGGTATAAATAGAACTAATATGGACTTTTAGGGCATTCTTTATGGGCAATTCTTAGAGGCAAAGGGATTGAGGAAGAAAGAAGATGAATCTCAAACACTCAAGGGAGTTATTTTGAAGGAAAATTCTAGATTCAAATTCAGAGAGATTGAGATTGTAGCCATCAAGCTCACCTTGGCGGTGTGCGTGAAAACTTTCCTAGGACTTCTTCGGTGATCCTCCATCGGCACAATTGAGAATGTGGTTTTCATATTTTCATGTAGCCTATTATTTGTGTCTTGAATGCTTTCCCTTCTTTAATGAAGGGCTAATTTGTAGATGTTTGGGCATAGTTGATATCTAGGGTTTATTTCATTGACATTGGTTGTTAGATCTTTGATGCTTTAGTTGTTTCCTCATTTGTAATCATCTCTATTTGAATCTAATTGTGTGGTTTTGTGAGATGATTTCTATTTGTGGTGAGAGCCCATGGTTTTCCAGAAACATCTGATGTGCTTTGTGCCAAGGAAGAAATTCCCATCTAGCATAAGACCGCCGCCAATCGAGGGGATTGTGAGTAAGCCTCTAGTTAGGGTACTTTGGAGACTCTGTCTACATCAATCCTCCCAGTAAGCAATACGTAACTGA
>NW_024086734.1:0-35124 GCF_009730915.1 Dioscorea cayenensis subsp. rotundata
ACAACACTCTACCTCCTTAAAATTAACCCCACCAGCTACTCCAACTCATCAATAAATGAGGATATTTCTTCTCATGAACCGCTCAGTTCCCAAGTCAACTCCCTCAATCTGGATCACTTCTCCAAAGAACTTTTACAACTGCGCACCACCTTTCCCCTCAAGCACTTTTTCTAACCGATCAAGGATACGAACAGTTCTCACTTCAAAAGTCAAATCTTCTCAAGTTCAACTCGAGGTGTTTCAAGTGCATGCACTTTGATCTGTACATACTTTTTCAACAACGAAACGTGGAAAACATTATGGATCTTCTAACTCGTGGCAATCAGAATCTATAAGCCACCGCCCAATTCTTTTCAAGTATCAAGAATGGCCCAATATAGCGAGGATTTAACTTTCCCTCATACGAACCCGAATTACTCCCTTCCAAGGAGATATCTTCAGAAAACTCGTCACCAACTTGGAACTCTAAATCTCTTCTCCTCAAGTCAAGATAGCTCTTCTCGCCGGCCTTGGGCCACTTTTTAACCTATCTTGAATTACCTTCACTTTTTTCTCGTGGTTACCCTCACCAGTTCCACACTGCAACTTTCTTTCACCAACTTCATTCCAACAGAGGGTGCTCGACACTACGCCCATACAAAGCTTCATAAGGTGCCATACCAATACTTGCATGGAAGCTATTATTGTAAGCTTAATTCCACTTAGAGGTAAGTGCTTGTCCCAACTTCCCTTGGAAATCGAGAACACAAGCCCCTCAAAGATATCCTCAAGTGTCCTCGAATCTGTACGCCCGATCGACCGTCCTGGTCTGGGATGATATGCAAGATCAATCTCAAAGTTGTCCCAAGAGCCCTCGATGAAACTTAGGCCAAAACCGAGATGTAAATCTCGGTCACGATCGACATAATCGAAAACAGTAATTCGTGGAGTTTAACGATTTCGCTTATAAATAGCTTCGCTAACCTCTCCAAAGGGTATTTGGTATGAATGGCCGTAAAATGGGCCGACTTTTGTCAAACGGTCCACAATAACTCCACACACATCATGCTCTTTGAAGAGTACGCTGTAACCCAACCACGAAATCCATAGTAATATGCTCCCATTTCCACTCGAATAGGTAAAGGTTGTAATAGTCCCTACCGGGCCGTTGATGTTCGCTTTTTACTTGTCGACAAACTAAACATCTTGCTACAAATTCCGCGATCTCACGCTTCATTCCGCATCACCAATAATTTTCCCTGATCGTACGATACATCTTAGTGCTGCCTGGGTGTATAGTATAGGCTGAGGAGTGAGCTTCTTCCAGAATAGCACTTCCGAAGTTCCCTGCATCCTCGAACACAAACTCTTCCCCGAAATTCCGAATACCATCACGCGAAGCCCAAAATCGCTAGGTTCACTTTTTCCAGCTCAGATTTCCTTCATTAACTCTTCATCCTGCTCTCCGAGATTTCGAACTGCCCAAAGAATGATGGTCTCACCACAAAATTTGCACAACAAAACTCCCTTTGGCTCGATCTTAAGTCTCACATCCATGTCTCAAGAGTCGTAAGTCGAGACCGATAAGATGTTGTAGCGTAAGCTAAAGAAGTGGAAGTTTTCCCTACTTAGCGATCCGGCAACCACATTGGCCTTCCCCGGATGATAGTCAATCACCAAATCATAATCCTTGATCAACTCTAGCCATCTTCGCTGCCTCAAATTTAGCTCCTTCTGAGTAAACAAATACTTTAAACTCTTATGATCTCGTATAAATCAAGCATTTCTCCATAAAGATAATGTCGCCAAATCTTCGTGGCAAAAACCATTGCTGCTAACTCCAAATCATGGGTAGGGTAATTCAACTCATGCTTCTTCAACTGTCGCAAGCATAAGCTATTACCTTCCCATCTTGCATTAATACACAGCCCAAGACCCTCGTCGAAGCATCACCGAACACTACAAACTCTTTACCACTAGTAGGTAGAGTAAGCACTCGGGCACCAAGTCAAACGGTTCTTCAATTCCTTGAAGCTTTTCCTCACACTTCTCATCCCAAAACAAACTTTTACCTCCTTTCTAGTCAATCGTGATAAAGGTGCAGCAATCTGAGAAAACCCCTCCACAAAACGCCGATAATAACCCGCCAAACCTAGGAAACTTCAACTTCGTATCACATTCTTTGGTTGTTCCCAATCAATGATTGCTTCAACTTTCTTTTTCGATCCACACAGATTCCTTCTCCAGATACAACATGCCCTAAGAAGACCACTTCATGCAACCAAAACTCACACTTTGAGAATTTAGCATACAACTTCTCTTCTCAAGGATCTCGCACATCAGACGCAAATGTTGCGATGCTCTTCTTCATTTGCTCGAGTAGATCAAAAATATCATCGATGAAGACAATTACAAACTTGTCGAGATAAGGTCTCAAGACTCGCTCATTAGATCCATAAAAGCAACTGGGGCATTAGTCGGACCGAAAGGCATGACCAGAAAATTCATAATGCCCGATCGTAGTGCGAAAATGCTCGTCTTCGGCACATCACTTTCCTTGATCTTCAACTCGATGATAACCGCATCTTAGATCAATCTTCGAAAAACACTCTTGCCCCACGCAACTGATCAAATAAATCATCGATTCTGGGTAGAGGATATTTGTTCTTGATAGTCACCTTGTTCAACCGCCGGTAGTCTATACACAACTGAAAGAACCATCCTTCTTCTTCACAAAGAGAACTCGGGCGCACCCTGTGGTGACACACTCTGGCGCATAAAACCCCTTATCCACCAAATCCCGCAACTCAGCATTTCAGCCTCCTTAAGTTCACTGGTGCCATGCGATACGGAGGAATGGAGATCGAGCAAGACTCTGTAGCAAAATCAATAGCAAACTCAAACTCTCGGTCCGAGGCAATCCAGCAATTCCTCAGAAATACATCCTCAAACTCCTCGACAATAGGAACATCCATGACGCTTGGTCCAACAATTTCTTTGTATCTACTATGTGAGCCAAGTATACCTCACATCCCTTATGCATAAGTTTCCTTGCTTCCACGTAAGATATTACACACCCTCGAAAAGAACCTTCCTTTTCACCCTCAAACACAACACTCAGTCCATGAGAGCTTTTGCAAAAGTTACTTCCTTCCTGAAGCGCCAATGGAAGCCTTATGCCTATTTAACCAGTCCATACCAAGTATGGCATCAAAATCTCGCATCTCCAATGGAATCAAATCTGCCTCAAAATCTACACCCTTCACTTTGATAGGACATCCCTCGAAAAAAACAACCTCCCCGACAATCTCTTCACCCTAGTAGGTGTTTGTATCGAAGTTCACAGCCTAATGGGGAGGCTATTCTATCGAGCATGACATGAAAAATGCAGCATAATAAAAAGATCTCTCTCGACCCTCGAGTCAATCAATACATATGCATCATGTCGAAAAATAGATACAAGACTCAGAATCACGCTGGGTCTGGCCCTCGGCTTCCTCATTGGTCATGGCAAAAACTCCGTCCGAGAACGGGTCTCGAGGTCGGGCTGCTCCACCTTGTGGACTATTACTAGCAAAGAATCGATCCGGTAGGGGCAACAGTGTAGAAGTAGTAGGCGGTACACCCTTAGATCGACTGCCGTCCCCGCAGGAGGAGGTGCCGAACCCCGTGTTGTACGGCCCTAACTCGACATGCCGACTTAAGGTGACTCAGCCCCGCCCACTAATCGATAGCATCTCGCGTGGTTCACTGCGATGGACTCGATGGAATCTATTGCAGCCTCGCATCCGGGAACATTTCCAGCTGATTTTCCTCCATAACCGCCACTCGCAGATGTAGCACCCTTCCGATTGCCGCCTGCTCTCGATGGAGGTCCCGATCGAACCGGATCCTCGAAAAACCTCAAGAAGTACCCTCACTCTTGCGCGCTTGGACGGCCTTTGAAAAATCTGAGTTTCTTCTTGGCCAAATTTTCAATGGCTGCTACCTTCAAGAACCAATTTCTCACCCTCAATGCTAATCGAACCACTTTTTGAAGCTTTGATTCCCAAGAATCGCCATCTTCTCTCTCGATACTAAGATTCACCCCGCCTCAAACTTGAACATAAAGCTTCTTCACCACCAACAATTTCGTGTACAAAATTTGCTAATTCTTTTCAAATCGCTTTCATATTCTCGCTAACGCCTTTATTTCCTCGAACCAATTCTCATGTACTCTTGTCGCTCGGGTCACTGTGAAATCGAGTGTAATATTCTTCATCAAACTCATGTAGAAAAATCGACCAAGTCATGGTATTTCCGAACGCACCCCTTGAGAGTTTCCCACCGCATCCTTGCTCGCTTTTCCAAAAGCCCCGATCGCAACCTTTAGTTTCAACTCATCTTCTACGCCCATGTCTTCAAAAAGTAGCAAGCAACCTCTTTAACCATTCCTTGCAGCCATAGCATCACCCCGAACCATCAAAAAGCATTACATCCCAACTGCCTTTGCTTCCTTCAAAGAGCTTGGACAAAAATTAAGCTCCCGACCGATTTTTACCGCCTTCCACCGGGTGCTTGCCGAATCAAGGCATTGGGGGTGGTGGTGGTAGTATGACATCGGCTCAAGAGTGGGCTCGCCCCCAAACAAGCTCCAATAACCAAGGAAATCACGATATTCCCTCGAGTATGTCTGACCGACTGACCCTCGAGCATCCCAATATGCCTTAAAGCTTTGGAGAGCTTCTGTGGTGGTGCTACTCCCGGGGTTACAACCCGAGGTACAGTGACCTGAACCTGTGAGCATGCATGTAGCCGCCACAGCAGCTCATGTCCCCGAATCGACCTCTTGCCTATGGGGAGAAGGAGGTTGAGCAGTGAGTAGGTTCCCCTGCAGGAACACTAGCTCCTCGACGCCGCACGCGGACGCCAGCCGGCATTCTAACCGAAAAAGAACAAAGAGAGACAAATTTTTTTAAGCTTAACTCCCTATACGCACTTATGCTAAATGCAAATCAAGAATTGATCCACTAGTCTTTAAGGAAATCAACAATTTTGAGAATTTAAACTAAGATCAATGTAAACCCTCTAGCTCGATACCACTAAAATTGTCACGCCCTAACCCTAACCGGCACGTGGCAACCGCCACTGACTGACAAGAAGTGGGTCCCACAACGACCCCACTTTCTGTGTCGCCGTAAGGCTCAATATAAAACCCTCGTTATCACAATTATATAACTAGAAGACAACATAATAAAAATATCACAAATAGGGTTCCCTAGTACTAGGAACCCTAAACACAAGTAGCAACAATAATAAAGACAAAACTGTGGTTTTAAGATACAACCCAAAAATATAAATACAAGAACCACATATAAGGTCAAGTCTAGTGGATCCATAGAGGGTACATGCATACTATAACAAACCTAAATAAGAAGTACAGATAAACCTCATCGCCAGACAAAGACAACTCCGTCCAACGCCGCAGTCTGAAAAGATAAAAAGGGGAGTGGTGAGTAACAGAGGTTACCCAAATGAGTGGTGTCAAGATAGATATAACAGAGTGATAAAAGTATTTCAAATGGTAATTCAAAGAAATAATAATAGCATATAAAAATCGGCCCAAGTATTCAACATATTAACAAATAACACAAGATTCATCAATAGTAAAAAGCAAATAACATTTTAAAACATAATGAACATAGCTCCAAAAAAATACAGTCGGGTTTAAAATAGCTCCCACACTAATCGTGGGTCACGACTAGCTGTGGGACCACCAAGGAGTTTTTTTAAAACTTTTTAAAATTTAAAAGGGTGCCTTTCCTTGGTGTTAGCAATCGAGATCCCCGTGTGGTAGACTCCCGGTTTCTCACATAATGTAACCCCCGCCAATGGCTCCGCGACCTCTCGACTGTGGTAAAACCAGGTTAACCACGCCCGCCTCCCATCAGCCGACCATGGAACCCCACATCGCAGTTGTCGGACTAAAGTCCACTGTCACCATCAAAAACTAAATGCCACAACATAATTCTTTCTAACTTCCAATTCAAATAATCCATCATACAATGTTTAAATACGGAAATGTACATCAAACCATATCTCATTTGCATATAAATACTGAAAATGCAAGTAAACATGTTTCTTTCAAATAAATAGGTATAAGCATTCTAGTTTTTAACCATTTCAAGTAAATTGCAGACTAAAAAATATATATATATCAAAGGAAAGTCAATTTATCATCAAGTTTATGTGATAAAACACATGAAGAAATACTTTAGTACTCTTTATTAAATCTATGCAATTATAAATTTAACCACTCACGTAACCGCCTGCCCTGGCCCCGAGACGCACTCACCGATCGAGCGAGCTCCTTCCCTTGGAGGACGCTTCGCCACCTAGATACAAGCAGGGAATTCAAATTTTAATGAACATAAGAATGATAATCACAAAAAAATGTATAAAATACGATTATACATGTCTAATACAAAAATATTAGGGTTTTTAGGGCAAAAACATCGTCATTTTGGATCCAAACGATCTCAGAATGGAGTAAAACTAGTTCCAATGAGTTCAGGGTAAGAAGAGCTTCAATGTGGACCAAAGAAATACCGTAAAAGGCTCAAAAATTTTTCAGTGCTACAGAATTTCAAAATTGCTACAAGAATCCTAACCTTATACTATGGATTTTTCTCCCAATTTACAACTCTAAATCGAAAAATTTTCTTCTACAACATCCTCATACATGCATTATAAATCATTGGCTTTCAATTTAAGCCTATGAATCATCATATTCATGGAGAAATCGAATTTTTTTATATATTTCTAAAAAAACAAGGAAATACGGGTGAAATACAAAACAAAAACATTGGATATAAGGCTTTCACTGGATTCGGGAGTGAGAGAGGAATGAGTTTAGTATTGAAGTTCACGGAAATTCTCGCCGAAAATTTTTCTTTCTAGGGGTATGCTCGGCCGAACAAGAAGAACAAGAAGCAAGGAAGCAAGAAGTGAAGAAGGAAAAGAAGGTTCCAGGGTTTTTTCTCTCTCATTCATTTCATAAATAGGAAATGACCTAATTGCCCTCTTAATAGAAAAATCATATAAAATGGATCCAAATGACGGAATTGCCCCTGATTTTTCACATAAAAGCTACCATGCAAACATGCAAAAATGCCACTACTACTAAATGACCATTTTATCCCTAATGCAAGCATAAAAAAAAATCTAAATAGGCCCGAGGTCTAAATCAGGACAGGGTACAACAGTGACCCTTAGGTAATGTTTGGTATATGGGAAAGTTAGGTACTTTCCAAGGTAAGTAACATATGGAAATCTGTTTACTATATTTAGTAGAGTACTTTTTGCTCGAAAGTAACTTTGCCATGGAAGACAAATTCCATCAAAATGAAAGAAAGTGATTACCTTACAAAACAGTGGAAAGTTGGATTTCCATGGGAATAGAAAGTTAGCATATTTAATTTTACCAAAATACCCTCAAACTTTTTCAAAATTACGTTCCCCTTTAGGTTTTTCTCAAACACAAAAATATTCGAATAAAAATATTTAAATATTTAATATTAAAAAAATATTGACAATTTTTTAAAATATATGTTATTATTATTATTTTATAACATTTTATTTAAAAAATATTATTTATTTGTTATTATTATTATTTAAAACATATTATATTATTATTATTATTTAATATTAAAAGCATTTTATACATTTTAAAAAATATATATTATTTTAATATCCAAAACATTTAATTATTATTTATTATTTAAATATTTAATATTAAAAGCATTTTATACATTAAAAATGTTTTTTTTTATTTTACTATTAAAAATTGATTGGTAGGTTGTTGATTATAAGTAGAATAACACAAAGATATTTCTGTCATTATGTCAAAAAATTCCTAAAAATATCTTATAATACCAAACACAGAAATATCAGTTTCCCATCAATTTAATCAAAATCTCCAATGCATATATATGCATACTAAACAATAGAATGTTATTTTTTCAGGAATTATTTTCTCATCAATCAAATTCCATCACAACATTCCTATGGTAAAGCACTAAACGCAATCTTAAGCCTTAAAAGAAAATAGTTGAAATCACATTTATTATTGAAAGGATAAATCAAAGTACATCATAAAAGAGAACTCACATGCAAATAACAATACAAAATATCTCACACGCAATGCTACCTAGAGAAATTATCCTCTACCTCTCTTATGTGATCTTCCTCTTGTTCTTAAGGAATGGAAATGATAGAGGTTGTGGACCACACATCACATAGGGATATAAGGATTTATGTGCATAAATTGTGTAGATTTACACAACTAATGTTTATAATTATGTTTATCTTATTATGCTTAAGTTTTGAATGGACCAAATTGTGGTGATCTAATTAAAGTTTAAATATGGTCATAATTATCTAATTTTAAATGTGTGGATTTACATATTAATAATATGATGTGTAGAATTCATGAGGGTAAATCATTAAGTCTATGATGGGCAGACTTGTAATTAGCCCCATAAAGATTTCTTATAAATAGGGTGTGGTCCCTGACTGAGCATGCAATGATCTGAGATTCAGAATCAGGGTTTTTAGAATTAAGGTTCCCATCTCCCCTCTCTACGTGTGCTCAGTTAGAAAAACCATAAGGCCCAATCATCATCATCATCATCATCATCTCGATTAATGATTCAAGTGCAAGTACGCTTTCGCTAAATTTATGTTGTTCCAAAATAATTTCTAGAACAAGAAGATCCTGGTTGAATTAGGAAATTCATCAAGTTCCTTCAAATGAAACTACACTTAAGCAAGGATTCTTAGAAGAGTGTGTTAGAATTAAATAAAAAAAAAACATAATAATCTTCAAATAAAACATTGTCTATTATATTTCACCCACATGTTTAAAACAATAAACAAAATAAAAAAAAAATATCCCCATCCTCAAGGCTATATAACGTGTTTTACTGTAGGGGACTAGGCTTGACTTTTTCAGTCTAAATTGATGATTATTATTTAAAGAATTTCATCATCATCATCATCATCATCGTCGTCGTCGTCGTTATCGTCATCGTCATCATCGTCATTCATATATATATATATATATATATATATATATATATATATAAATATATTTGGAAATGTGATAACTATTCAACTCCCTCTCACAACCTCCGTAGTCGTATGGAAGACGAGGAAGACAACTGGGCCTTCCTGTTGTTGGATGATGAGGATGACAAGGTGAAGATGACGATGACAGGAGCTCACAACTTTTGTGGTTGAACATGCGATTAGTGTTTACCACCGATGGGAATGCCCTCTTCAAGTCGGAATAGTAGGAGAGGTAGCGATTGGATGACAGTGACGCTGCAGGATGCGGGCATGGTGGAGGGACTAAGGGAGATTAAGGGAAAAGCAAAAGTGGCGGAGATGGCCTTAATTAGTAAGAGGGATGCTATCATGCCCACTCTTACTCTTGTGAAGATAGGACAGGTGATTAAGGAGGTCTTGGATTGCCGAAGGATGCTCAAATTGAGCCACTAGACATCGACATGATAGTGAAGGAGACACATACTTTTGGATCTTTAGTGGCGTGGTTGAGACCATTAACTCTTGCATCAATAGTGTAGGACTGCTGGTAACCGACAGTCGTAATGCTGTCGATGAACCTCTAGGTCACGGGGAGGGGCAATGAAATACCCATTCGTTTAAAAGGTGATACCCTGCATGTCACTTGCGAAACAGAGGTGTCAGCGGATATTGGCATGGTTTAGGTCTCTGAATGGCCATATAAATTGTTATGTGCCCATTAGATTCGGGTGCCATGTTACAAGACATTAAAGCGAATCCAAAGTTTATATTAGTGACACGTTTCACGCATGGCGATCTCCACCAAGAATTGCATCCTAAGTCTAGAGCAACTGAACTAAAACCACATGTGACATGTGTATTAGTTTGACATACGCACCCAGACTTGACCACCAACTATCCATATGCCACCATTTATGGTTAAGTAAACTCCTAACCCTAGCATGTAGTCTAAGTCTCAAGTTGAGCCAATTGATGATACATCTTCACTCAATGTGCTAGTTTCTTCACACCAATATTATAGAATTGATGTTAACCCCAAAACAACCTTCGTTATACCTGATGTGGATCTAAAGCTTGGGCCTAATGTGGAGCCCAAAGCTATCATAAGCGAGCCAAGGTGTTTGGTTGATTGAAACCAAGGGCTCATAAATGATTTTGAATCCATCGCATACATGGGTGCTAACTCTAGGCCTATAATAGAACCCGATCCTTTACCTAGATTCACCTAGCTTAGGGTTCAAGGAATTAGGTTGTTGGTTCTAGTGCAACAGGTCCAAGAATTGGACACACATCTAAATCTCGACCCCAAATTGATAGAACCTCTGGATGATTGGGTAGGTGAACAAACTCGGAGATGGTTTCCATGGAACAAGGAAATCATGCGACTGATGATCTTTTCGGGTGGATGAACCATAGTTAAATGATTCAAAGGGGGAGTTCACTGAAAGAGTGAAGAAGTTGTATCAGTCTGATATGACAAATGAACCAACAATCCCTCTAAAGGAGACTACAAGTAGAGCTGTCAAAACGGGCCTAACCCGTCGGGCCGGCCCGCCCCGCCAACAAAAATTGGTGGGTTGGGCTGGCCTTTTATAGGCCCGTTTTGAAACGGGCCTAAATGGGTCAACCCGTTTGGGTTATGGTTCTTGGCGGGGCAGGCTTTTGGCGGGCTGGCCCACCCCTTTAATTAATAAAAAAAAATATTTTTTAAAAAAATCTTTCTCTCATTCATCTGATCATCTCACGATTACCACTCTCACTCAAGTCTCAAGAAGACAAAACCCTAATATCTCCACCGTCCAAACGCTTTAAATGCCATCTCTGATGATGACTCTGACTCCGGCATTGACTCCAACTCTGACCCCTTCATTCCTTTGATTTGAGAACAAGGGTATAATTTCTCAACAACTCCTCCTAGCCCTCCCACTTCGACAGCCTCTTTGCCTCCGACCTACTTCAGGTGTGGTTGATTTTTAAGCTATTTGAGGTTTGAAATGGAGAGGATTAGGTGTTGATGATGATTTTTAAGCATGAAACGAAGAGTTTATCTCATTTCTGTGTGGCTGTGTAGCATATCCTGCATTATATGTGAGATATGTTGGTATGTTTTATTATGCCTTTATTTTTACATGTGTGCTATATTATTCTTCTTTTGATTAGTTTTATTCTTAGGTAAAAATGAAAACTTTTTCTTAACATAGATGTTCTTCTTCTTAGTGTTGTTGTGTGGAGTTATGGTGTGTGTCACTGTGTGTGTGTGTGTGTGTGTGTGTGTGTGTTTATATATATAGATTTGAGAGATAGAGAGAGATAGAGAGAGATGGGGAGAGAGGTTTTGAGTTTGATTATTAGAGCTAGTTGTTACTTTAATAGGACCTGGATGTTTAATATTGATGTTTGATGATAAGGTTATATTATTTGGAAAAAGAAGTAGGATTAATTTGGGAATAATATTGGTTTGGATTGGTTGAGTTTTGTATATATTTTTTTTTTTTTAAGTTTGGTTTAATTTTATTAAATTATATGATGATAGATTTTGAGTTGGATTTTGTGATTTTAAGTTTAAAAGGATTGATTTTTTGGTTTTAGATTGAGTCAAATTAGATTAGATTTGTTTGATTTGGATTCAAGTCGTTGTTAAAAAATAAATATAAATAATGAGGGTGATTTTTAATTTTTTATGGGAAAATTTGCATAGACACCTCCATAAAAAGTATATTTTCATTAACCCCGAAAACACAACATATATTTTTTATGTGATTAGAGTTGATTGAAAGTTTGGAACTCTTTATATATATATATATATATATATATATATATATATATATATATTATTGCACATGAAAATATTGATGTTTCCCGGATCTATATGTGTAAATATGATTTTTTATGAGGGTTTATATATAAAAACACACTTTATAACAAAAATTTAAATTAATCCTGATAAAATAAAATACAATAAATTTAGGCTCAATATATCCTACGTAAGATTCAAATTCTCAGAAAGAACACTATGAAAAGAACTCACTGTTTCATCCAAATGACCAAAACAGAGCCCTCATGACAAAGGACATCAATTACCTGATTTATTATTTGAGTCTATTATGCCTATGCATGTGCTATAATATTCTTCTTTTGATCAGTTTTAGTCTTAGGTAAACATGAAAACTTTTTCTTAACATTGATGTTCTTTTCTTGTTCTGGAGACATGCATATTATAATTTGAGAGTGAATTATATATATTGGTCTAGTGAATTGACTAATCAAATGGAGTAAAGAGAAGAAATTAGTGTAGTATTATAATAAAGTTGGCAAATATCAAGTGGAGTAAGTAAGGCAATTAGTGTATCTACTTCCCAGTTGTATAGAATCGTGCACATGAGTGGCCAATGAGGTGGGGGAATGAGAATAAAACACTAGTTTAGTCTTCCTTTGATGTATGAATTTATGTAATAGCATGTAATGTTGTATGGGATAATTTCTTGGATGTTCTTAGCAAGAATTTTGAAATGATATAGACTTTGCATGTAATGTAGACTTTGCCTTGTAATTTAATTTTCTTTTTGTTTTCATTTTTATTTTTGCAGCTTGTTTTTGTACTTTTATGTTGTTCTTTTCATGAATTATTGCTTGTTTACAGTGGATTAGTTTGACTTCCTTGAGTATATTGTTGAATATAATATATATATATATATATTAACTATTAGCATAATCCAATCATTTTTGAATTAATTATATCTTGTCATGTATGATATTTCTTATATTTTTCATACACATTTGCAGAATAAATAAAAATAATGGAATCCGCATCTTTAAATCAAAGTGTGAACTTAGATGAAGAACATTTGGAAATCACTAAATCTAGTAAGAATACAACTAAAAAGGCGAAAGAATTTTCTGATGTTTGGAATTTTTTTATAAAGAAGGGGTTGGATCAAGATGGCATACAAATAGCATAATGCAAGGGATGTAAAAAAGAATATAAATGTGGTGGTAAAAAGTATGGGACTTCTTCATTGAGGCGTCACAAGGATAACTGCAAAATGATTAAATTCAATGTGTGGGACAAATGCTTTTTGATCATGAAGGGAAGATAAGGTCTAAGAAAGTAGATCAAAAAATTGCACGTGACTTATTAGCTGCTGCAGTTATAAAACATGATTTGCCATTTTCATTTGTTGAATATGATGGCATTAGAGCTTGGATAAAATATGTAAATCCCGATGGTGCTTGTATTTCTAGAAATACTCTTGTTTCTGATATTACAAGAATATATATGAGAGAGAAAGAGAAATTTAAGCATGTTTTGGGTAATATTCAGAACAGAATTTGCTTAACTTCAGATGTGTGAACTGTATGCACTAGTGAGGGCTACATTTGTTTGACGGGACATTTTGTTGATGAAAATTGGAAATTGAACAGTAAAATTCTGAACTTTGCTAAATTGCCTCCTCCACACTGAAGAGTTGAATTGGCTGCAAAGATATTTGCATTTTTAAAAGAATGGGGAATTGAGAAAAAAGTGTTTTCTTTGACATTGGATAATGCATCTAGCAATGACAATATGCAAGATATTTTAAAAGAGTAATTGTCTTTACATGATGGTTTGTTATGTGGTGGAGAATTTTTTTTCATATTCGTTGTTCTGCTCACATTTTGAATCTCATTATGCAAGAAAGTTTGAAAGTAGCTCACGATGCTTTGCATAATCTGTCAAATATGTTAAGGGTTCAAAAAGTAGAATGAAAAAATTTGAAAAATGTGTGGGAGCAGTTGGCAACATTGACACCAGTATTGGCTTGCAATTAGATGTATCCACCCGTTGGAATTTGAAATATTTGATGTTGGATAGTGTTATTAAATATAAAAGGGTGTTCGCTTCTCTTCAATTGAATGATAGAAATTATAAGTATTGTCCTTCAAATGAAGAATGGAAAAGAGAAGAGAAAATATATGAGTTCTTGGAGCCATTTTATGACACTACTAACTTGATCTCGGGATCTTCTTATCCTACATCAAACTTGTATTTTATGCAAGTTTGGAAGATTGAAGTTTTATTAAAAGAAAACTTGTCAAGTGAAGATGTGGTAATTAGTGACATGTGTAGAAGGATGAAAGAAAAGTTTGATAAATATTGGAGATAATATAGCATGGTGCTTGCATTTGGGGCTATTCTTGATCCAAGAATTAAATTGTCAATGTTGGAGTATTTTTATGGGAAGGTTGAGAGTGATTCTACTAAATGCCAACAGAAAGTGTCACTTTTAAGAACAAAGCTATACACACTTTTTCAACATTATTCAAATGCTAATAAGTCAAGTTCTTCACAACCACAATTTTCTTCAATCATTACACCTACATCTACACAAGGCGGTGGAGGAATTAAAAGTAAAGGCAAAAGAATCTTTGATGTAAGTATTATAACACTTTCTTTTTCTTTCTTTTTCTATTTCTTTAATTTGTTTATATTTTTTTATGATAACATTTTATAATTATTAAATATAGGAAATTAAAGCATTTGAGAGTCAATCAATTACAAGTGCGGGGAAAACTCAATTGGATCTTTATTTAGAGGAGCCAAAGCTTAAGTTTGCATATTATGAAGATTTGGATGTGTTGGAGTATTGGAAGAATCATAAGCATAGGTTCCCAATTCTTGCATTAATGGCAAGTGATGTCTTGGCTATCCCAATAACAATTGTTGCATCTGAATAAGCTTTTTCTATTGGTGCTCGTGTGCTCAACAAATATAGAAGTTGTACCTTTCCTGAAAAAGTACAAGCTCTCATTTGCACCCGTAATTGATTGCAAGGTTATAACATTGGTAATTTACAAGTTATCAATTTAAATTGTTTATTTAGTTGAAATCTTGAAATATTTGTTTATTTAAAATTCAATTTTTAACTAATTTGTATATTTGGGGTTTTTATGTAGATAATGAAGATGAATCAAATACTAAACCAACTACATCCAGTGAGGGTTCAAACATTTTTGAAGTTATTGATGAAGATAGAATGGAAGGAGGAGATGGAGAAGATGAAAATTTGAATGATTTAATTTAATGGTTGATGAATTTTAAATTTGTAATGAACTTTATTATTATATGTCTTAAGACTTAAGATGGAGAGAGACATGAAGACTTAAGTTGGCATGTGGATGGAATTGTTGTTGCTTTAAAATTTTTAATGGATGATAATGATAATAAATGTTTTAGGTGATTTATGTAGTATCATGATATTGATATTTTTCTTATATATGGTTGGTGTTGATGGGGGAATTTTTGAATGTTCGGTTAATTGGTTAATGTGGTTGGATATGTTGTTATTTGCTTATTTTATTATTTTAGGTATGTGATTTATTATAATCTCTTTTGGTTTGATTTAGTTTGTTAAATAAATAAATAAATATATAAAAATATATAAATTTTAATTATTTTATATTTTTTTGCAGTCGACCTGCCAACCCGCCAACCCAAAAGTGGGTCGGGTCGAGTTGGCATTTTGCCAACTCCACCAAATGGCGGGCAGTGCCCCGCCTCGCTGTGCAAATGGCGGGTTTTGTGGCTCAAGGCCGCCAGCCTGCTTTGACAAGATTAACTATAGGGATGAAGGTGCTAGAGGAAGTGAGCGTTTGAAAAGACCTTCCACCAGATGGACTAGGGAAGTAGTATACCCAGCTCCCTCTCCAAGTTCCACCAAATAAAAGGGAACTAAAGCATAGTCCATTGAAGTTCCTGTGGATAAGAGAGCATAACTAAATGACTCTATTGCTACCATTAAGCGTAGCCTCATTTTCATGACACATGACGGTGTAGCGACGATTTGAGCATTATAGGCGTAGTGTAGTCTTTGGGGTTTCTATAGCTGTCCAAGGGTTTCTCCTTCGGGACGCTTGTCACTTATGTTCCTTTTTCTTTCTTGTTGTTCTTCTGTCTCATGCACCTCCACATTTAGTGGATGTTTTGTTCTTTTGTTCTTGTCACCTTTATTGATACTTTTTTTTCCTTTCAATGAATGTGGTTTATCCACTTTTTCAAAAAAAAAAAAACAAAGAAATGCGATAACTATTCTAATTGATAGGAGATACAAATTGTTGTACTCTATCCTAATTTAGACCTCGGGCCTCTTTAGATTTTATAATTGTACTAGGGGTAAAATGGTCATTTAGCAATAGTGGCATTCTTGCATGTTTGCATAGTGATTTTTTATGTGAAAAATCGGGGCACTGGTCTTTTGGACCCATTTTTAATTTAGTTTTTCTATTAGGAGGACACTTAGGTCATTTTCTATATATATATATATATATATATATATATATGTATGTATATTAAAAAAAAAAGAGAAACAAAGTTAACCAACCCGGGCTTTTTCCTTTTCTTTCTTCTTCTTTCACTTACTCCCTTGCCTTTGGCCGACCATCAACCTTAGAAATAAAATTTTTTTCTCATGGCGAAATTTCCTGTATTTAGGGTCCCTAGTTTGAGGGAACCCTATTATGTTTTATTTATTGATATTGTCCCCTATTTCAGTAATTGTTATATCATGTTTGTATTGAGCCTTACGATGACCTGAAGGTGGGGGCCGTTGTGGGACCCATTTCTTGTTGTCTTGGCGGTTGCCATGTGCACAGCTAGGTTTGGGGCGTGATAATTTTAGTGGTATCAGAGCTAGAGGTTTAGACTGATCTTAGTTCAAATTCTGAAATTGTTGATTTCTCTAAAGGCTAGTGGATCTAATTACTGATTTGCATTTAACATAAGTGCGTATAGGAGTTAAGTCTAAAAGTTATCCTTCTTTGTTCTTTTCAGCTAGAGTGCCAGCACAATGTCCGCGTACACGTCAAGGAGCTGGTGTTCCTTCTGGGGAACCCACTCCTGCTCAGCCTTCTTCTTCCCCTAAGCAAGAAGTCAGTTCAGGACATGAGCATGTTGTGGCAGCCTCAGTACATGCTCCTGGAGTTCTGGGCCCTGTACCTCATATTGTAACCCAAGGAGTAGCACCACCACCGAAGCTTTCCAAAGCTTTTAAGGTATATTGGGATGCCTGTGGTTGGTAGTCGACTATATCGTGAATATCGCGACTTCCTTGGTTATCTGAGCCCTGCTTTGAGGGACATCCCCATATCGAGCCAAATGGTTCAGCACCACCATCACTATCCCCACTACCTTCGGCTCGAAAGAACACTGGAATACTGCAAGATCTACGGAGCCTAATTTTGTCCAAGCTATTGAAGGAAGGAAGACAGTTGGGATGTAATGCTTTTGATGGCTTAGGTGATGCCATGGCTGCTAAAGAATGGTTGAAAAAGTTGCTTGCTACTTTTGAGGACATGGGCATAGAAGATGAACTGAAACTAAAGGTTGCAGTCAGATTTTTGGAGAACAGAGCAAGGATCTGATAGGAAACTCTTAAGGCCCGTTCAGATGTACCACTGACTTGGTCAGATTTTCTACATGAGTTTGATAAAGAATATTACACTCGATTTCACCGTGACCAGAAGCGGCAAAAGTACATGAAATTGATTCAGGGAAACAAGGCAGTGGTAGAATATGAAACAAAATTGAAGGAATTGGTAAATTTTGTGCTTGAAATTGTTGGTGGTGAAGAAGATTTATGTTCCAAGTTTGAGGCAGGACTGAATCTTAGTGTCAGAGAGAAGATGTCAGTTACTGGAAATCAAAGTTTCAAGGAAGTGGTTCAGTTGGCATTGAGAGCTGAGAAATTGGTCCTTGAAGGTAAACACCTTTGTGAAAATCTAGCCAAGAGAAGAAATCTAGATTTTTTAAGGGCGTCCAAGCGCAGCAAGAGTGAGGATACTTCTTCGCTTTTTCAGATCCAACTACGTCAAACCGCCATAAGGGCAAGTCGGTAGTCGAAAAGGCGCTACTTCGCGAATGGTCAGTATGAAGGAAAATCAACAGGAAATGTTCCTAGATGCCAGAACTGCAATAGATTTCATCTGGGTCCATGCCGTGAGCCGTGGAACACCAGGGTTAGCACCTTCTCCTACAGAACGACAGAGTCAGTCCAAGGGTGTACTGTCTACTGTTTCTACACTTATTGCCCTGACCAAATCAATTGCTACTAGTAATAATCCACAAGGTGGAACACCGCGACCTCAGACCCGTTCTCAGACTAGAGTTTTTGCCATGGCCAATGATGAAGCAGAGGACAGACCCAACGTGATTACAGGTAATGTATCCATTTTTCAGCATAATGCATATGTTTTGATAGACTCAGGGTCAGAGAGATCTTTTGTTAGTTTGCATTCTCATGTCATGCCAATAGGATAGTCTCTCCATTAGACTGTGAACTTCTGATCCAAGCACCTCTGGGTGAAGAGATTGTCAGAGAGATAGTTTTTCAGGGATGCTCTATCAAGGTGAAGGGTATAGAATTTGAGGCAATCTGATTCCATTAGAGATGCATAAGGCTGCCATTAACTGCTTTAGGAAATAAGTGACTTTGCAAACCTCTCATGGAGCTAATATTGTGTTTGAGGGTTGTGGGATAGAAAATATGCGTTTGGCATCATATCTGTGAAGAAGACACCGCATCTATATATCGAGCACAAATATCATTTTTATTTTTGTGGGTTCTTCAATTCCTAATGGAGGCAAGCCTCTATTATTAATTAACCTGCATTAAAAATCTCATGAACCTCCGATTAAGGGAAAAAGTACAAGTAAAAAGGCAAGAAGATTTTGGAAATTATAAATCTTATTATTTAGTATATATATATATATATATATATATATATATATATATATCCAATACATCATTATATGTCATTATATGTCAACATATAACTTATATATATATATATATATATATATATATATATATATATATATATATATATATATATATCATTGTCACGCCTCGCCATGTCACCGATCGCTACTCGATTGCCATCTTAAAAATAAATATATCTCATAACAATTTTTGTTGTCATCTTGAAACGAATAAAGTCACCACTGCGACGCTGCTTTATCATCGCATTGCAATATATCTCATTACTACCTTGAGATAAATTTAGCGACTCACCCTCGAGATAAAGCACCCTTTATCGTTGCTTTGATATTAGCAGTGCATATTTCTCTGCTATTCATTTGCTTACATATCATTTCCAGATATTTATTTATTTTTAATCCATACTTATCATAGTGGGTTTTTAGAGGGTACGTGAGCATATAGCATGCATGTTTCTCTTCTCCCTTTTTTTGTTTTTTGTATGCATGCTCCTCAATTTTTAGAGGGTACGTGTGCATGCAAAATTTTTTATATCATGCCCATATGCATGCATGACATGCTTCTCAGTCATATTTAATGTTTCTCATTCTTTTTCTCCCATCACACCTAATCACTATAATGCATCATTTCCCACTTTTTTTTATTTGTTTGCATGCTATTTCAACAAATACACGGCATCATTTCTCATTTTTTATTTGTTTTTTTTTGTTTGCATGCATACATATAATAATTTCCATGAATATATCTCCATGGTGGGCCCCACGTGAGTATATGCATGCTTATTATTATTATTATTATTATTATTTCATGCTTTATATTTTTCCACTTATGCATGCATGCTTCTCATTTTTTCCATGATGCTTCATTTTTTTTAATGGTGGGCTCATGTGCTTCTCATTTCTTCTAAAATTTTTTTTGAAATAATTTTTTTATTACTATTATTGTTTTTCTTATTTCATGCACGTATGCATGCATGGTTCTCAATTTTAGAAACTCCACGTGCACAATTTTTTAACAAACATGATCATGAATTTCAAGAGAAAAGAGGAGAACGGCCAGCTCAGATTTCTCTGTGTTTTTTTTTTCTTCTAAATTTCATCTCATTCTCAACTCCATATTAATAAGCTCTTATATTGCAAGCCTTGATGAACTTATCTGAGAAATTTATGTACCTTGTCCATAAAGGCTTGAGTTGTGGGAATGCATGGTTTAGTTTTGCCATTGAAACTGTTGTGTTCTATTGGTATCCAAGCCCCAATATATGCCAATAAGGCTCAATCATGCTCATGAAATGTAATTAAACCTGGTGGCAAAGTCCCTAACTGCCACAAGCTCAAATCTGATTTCAAGTTATTTTGAAGCCGATGGTGGTAAGCGAAACTAATGTTAGTCCTTCTCAAGATAAAAAAAAAACATTCATACCATAAGCCCATGCACATTCATGAGGATCAAAATTCTCTGCTATCAAAGGATAGGAGAAATTCAAATAATTTTTTAACTTCTTTCTCATCACAAACTTATCTTCTCCTCTGCATGTCTCTACTTTTTCTTTCAAGTTAATATCCCATAATGGAGAAAGATCAGCTTGAACAACAATATCATCATCTAAAAATACCATCTTCTTAAGGCTTAGAAACAACTCAGGCAAGCGTATACATATATATGGTTTATGATGGAGTGATATTTTGGGCTGAGAGTTTGGGAGCTTGGTAGCCACAACGATAGGTTTCAGCTGACATTGGAGACGATCGCCGATGAGACGCCGCAGAACTGAGAGCGTGCAGTTTTGTCCTTTTGCATTGCTCCAGAAATAGGGACCCTCTCTTTTCGTGAACCAATCAAAGTGATGAAGTCCTCTCGCCTCCACCACTGCCACTTCCAATGGATGAAGAGAAAACGACACCTGCATGGCGGAGTACATTTTCCGGAAATTTTTTAGAATCTTCCTGATCTTAAAAGGGATAGGCTCCCACCCAATTCATCATCCTTTAAATATGATAAAACCTTTGTCCATGAAGCTCTAAAGTAGCTTGTTGCATATTGCCAAACCTGCCCAGGCCGTCTGCGTACCTGATGATCTCCAAGAAGAGCTCTGAGCTCAGAATCCTTCACTTTTTGAACTATATATAGCATATTATTCATATTGCATCCCTTCATCATCATAAAATTTTGATTTTTCTCAAGATTGGCAATTAGCAGTAGGACTCATGAGACCAAGATCACCACTTCCATCTCGCTATTCAATGCCTTCAGGGAGATTCCCATCTTCAGTGGAGCTCTCATCAAGAAGGAAATCAAGAGAATCTTAATAAGAAAACAAGAGCACATGATATAGCGTATGTCACCATTGGCATTATCTTCTTTGAATTCTCATTCTGTACATTATTACCAAGTTCAGTGAAGATCCCTTTAGCGGCATCTTTGAACCTAGTCAGTATCTCCTCGGTCTCAGTGATAAGGGGCTCCACGTACTCGACAGGGAGCATACTGCGGAGTTCCAACATCGCACCAGAGAGTGCCTCGTACATGCCAAGGATGCGGAAGATCTTCTCCGACGAGCGCCGGCAAATAGCAATGGCATGACCGAAGTTAAGAAGCTGCATGATGCATCCCTTGGCAGCCTCGGCGAAGCGCTTATCACGAAGAGTAGGAGACTCGGTAAAGATCACTAAGAGATCACCGCAGCAGTAGCAATCATGGCAGCTTCAATGGCGAATAACAGCAGTAGCAACAGCGACACCAACACCAGCAGAGACAGTGACACCGACAGCGGTGACGGTGATGATAGCAGTAGTAGTAAACGTCGAAAGACAACAGTGATGACAACAACAATGGTGAGCATCGGCGACAGGCAATGCAGCGACGACAGCATCCGGCATGGTTGGCGGCATTATCTCAGCTACTCAACTATGACGGAGATTTTTTTTTATATGGATTCATTTAGATATATGGGGAAGAGAGAAAAAACCTTGCTGGTTCTTCTTCACAAATCCTCTAACTCTCTTCTTAATTTTTTTTTTACTCTCTAAAAACTCTCTGTTTTTCAATTCCTCTCCCTTGGTCTTTTTTTTTTCTCCCATTTTAAAAACCTCTGCCTCCTCTTATCCTAATCCCAACCTCTCATTCATATTCTAATCCCAACGACCCCCGTGAGATCACAACGAGTAGGATAGCTGGATAGGATCAAAAATTTAATCTTTTTTTCTTTTTCTTTTATATATATATATATATTTATTAATTCCAAATTTGAAATTTGAAATTTTAATTTTTAAATTTATATATATATATATATATATATATATTTATTGATTCCAAATTTGAAAATTTTGAAATTTGAAATTTTAATTTTTAAATTTATATATATATATATATATTTTTATTGATTCCAAATTTAAAATTCACTTAACCCAATTTGCCTCGGGATATGTGCTCAGGTGCTTCTGGATTTGCATTTCTCAAGTTGCCTCGGGATGTGTATTTGGGCCATCCTAAAATTTGATATTGCTCTCGAGATATGTATTCTCAAGGGCAATCTCATAATTTGCATTTTGCCTCGAGATATGATCTCAGGGGAAATTTTTGTAATTTTTATTTTGCCTCGAGATATGATCTCAGGGGAAATTTTGTAATTTGCATTTTGTATTTGCCTGGGGATTTGCATTCTAGTCCAAGACAACCAAATAATCAAGATTAAGATTAGGATGTTTAAATTTAAATTTAAACATATCCATGATTTAAATTTTTAATTAACTTAGGATTTGGGTTCGATTAGGATATATGTTACATTATTTATATATAAACAAGGGTGAAAGGAAAGTTCTTTCGAGGTGTATGATACCTTCTGTGGAAGTAAGGAAATTTGTGCACAAGGGATGTGAAGTATACCTGGCTCACATAGTAGATAAAAGAATTGTTGGACCAAACCTCAAGGATGCCCCCATTGTTCAGGAGTTTGAGGATGTATTTCCTGAGGAATTGCCTGGATTGCCTCCAGATCGAGAGTTTGAGTTTGCTATTGATTTTCTACCGGGTACTGCTCCAATCTCTATTCCACCGTATCGCATGGCACTAACAGAACTAAAGGAGCTAAAAGTTCAGTTACATGAATTAGTGGATAAAGGGTTTATACGCCCGAGTGTGTTACCCTAGGGTGCACCAGTTCTCTTTGTGAAGAAGAAGGATGGTTCTTTTAGATTGTGTATAGACAACCGGTAGTTGAACAAGGTGACTATCAAGAATAGGTACCCTTTACCTATAATAGATTATTTGTTTGATCAGTTACGTGGGGCAAGAGTGTTTTCAAAGATTGACCTCTGGTCTGGTTGCCATCAGTTGAAGATCAAGGAGAGTGATGTGCCGAAGACAGCATTCCGCACACGATACGGGCATTATGAATTTCTGGTCATGCCTTTCGGTCTGACTAATGCCCCACCTACTTTTATGGATTTAATGAATAGAGTCTTCAGACCTTATCTTGACAAGTTTGTAATTGTCTTCGTCGATGATATTTTGATCTACTCAGCAACTGAAGAAGAGTATGCGCAACATTTACATATAGTATTGCAGATCCTTCAAGAAGAGAAGTTGTATGCTAAATTCTCAAAGTGCGAGTTTTGGTTGCATGAAGTGGTCTTCCTAGGACATGTGGTATTTGGAGAAGGAATTTGTGTAGACTGAAAGAAAGTTGAAGCAATCATTGATTCAGAACAACCAAAGAGTGTGTTTGAAGTTCGAAGTTTCCTTGGTTTGGCCGGTTATTATTGGCGTTTTGTGGAGGGTTTTCTCATATTGCTGCACCTTTATAACGGTTGACTCGAAAGGAGGTAAAGTTTGTTTTTGATGAGAAGTGTGAGAGCAGTTTCCAAGAATTGAAGAACCGCCTGACTTCAGCTCCAGTGCTCACTCTGTCTACTAGTGGTAAAGAGTTTGTAGTGTTCAGCGATGCTTCACGACAAAGTCTTGGCTGTGTATTAATGCAAGATAGAAAGGTAATAGCTTATGCTTCACGACAGTTGAAGAAACACAAGTTGAATTACCCTACCCATGATTTGGAGTTAACAGCAGTGGTTTTTTCCCTGAAAATTTGGCGACATTATCTTTATGGAGAGAAATGCTTGATTTACACTGATCATAAGAGTTTAAAGTATTTGTTTACTCAAAAGGAGTTGAACTTGAGGCATCGAAGATGGCTAGAGTTGATCAAGGATTATGATTTAGTGATTGACTACCATCTAGGGAAGGCCAATGTGGTAGCAGATGCTTTAAGTAGGAAAACTTCAACTTCTTTAGCTTCTGCTACAACATCTTATTGGTCTCAACTCGCAGTTCTTCGAGACATGGATGTGAGACTTAAGATCGAGCCAAAGGGAGTTCTGTTGGCAACTTTTGTGGTAATACCATTATTACTGGAATAGATTCAGGAATCTCAGAGAGCAGATGAAGAGTTAATGAAGAAAATACAGAGACTGGAAAAAGGTGAATCTAGCGATTTTGTGCTTTTCAATGATGGTATTTTGGTATTTCAGGGAAGAGTTTGTATTCCAAGGGATGCAGGACTCAGAAGTGCTATTCTAGAAGAAGCTCACTCTTCAGCCTATGCTATACACCCATGCAGCACTAAGATATATCATATAGTCAGGGAAGATTTTTGGGGGTCTGGAATGAAGTGTGAGATCACAGAATTTGTAGCAAGATGCTTAGTTTGTCAGCAAGTAAAAGCAGAACACCAACGACCAGTAGGACTATTACAACCTTTGTCTGTTCCAGAGTGGAAGTGGGAGCATAATACTATGGATTTCGTGGTTAGGTTACCACGTACTCTTCAGGGGCATGATGTTGTATGGGTTATTGTAGACCGTTTGACAAAGTCAGCCCATTTTCTGGCCATTCATACCAAATACTCTTTGGAGAGGTTAGCAAAGCTATTTATAAGTGAAGTTGTTAAACTCCACGGAGTGTCTGTTTCAATTGTTGCTGATCATGACCCGAGATTTACATCTCAATTTTGGCCTAAGTTTCATCAGGCTCTTGGGACAACTTTGAGATTCAGTACTGCATACCATCCTCAAACACACAACCAATTAGAGTGCACGATCTAGACACTTGAGGATATGCTGAGGGCTTGTGTTCTCGATTTCTAAGAAAGTTGGGACAAGCATTTGCCTCTTGTGGAATTCGCTTATAACAATAGTTTTCATGCAAGTATTGGTATGGCTCCTTATGAAGCTTTGTATGGACGAGAGTGTCGAACACCCCTCTGTTAGAGTGAAGTTGGTGAAAGAAAGTTGCAAAGTTTGGAACTAATTGAGGTAACCACAGAAAAAGTAAAGGTAATTCAAGACAGGTTAAAAGTAGCCCAAAACCAACAAAAGAGCTATGCTGACAACAGGAGAAGAGATTTAGAGTTCTAAGCTGGTGACAAAGTTTTCCTGAAGATATCACCTTGGAAGGGAGTAATTTGGTTCTGTAGCAGGGGAAAGTTAAATCCTTGTTTTATTGGGCTATTCTTGATACTTGAAAGAATTGGGCCAGTGGCTTATAGACTACAGTTACCACCAAAGTTAGAGAAGATCCATAATGTTTTCCATATTTCGTTGTTGAAGAAGTATGTGCCAGATCTGTCGCATACACTTGAAACACCCCCAGTGGAACTTCGAGAAGATCTGACTTTTGAAGTGAGGCCTGTTTGTATCCTTGATCGACTAAAGAAAGTGCTTCGGGGAAAGGTAGTGCAAGTTGTAAAAGTTCTTTGGAAAAGTGATTAGATAGAGGAGTTGACTTGGGAACCTGACCGGTTCATGAGAAAGAAATATCCTCATTTATTCAATGAGTTTAGTAAGCTGAAATTTTGACAAATTTTTTTTAAGGAGGGTAGAGTGTTGTACCCTGTCTTGATTTAGACCTTGGGCCTCTTTAGATTTTATACTTGCATTACCGGTAAAATGGTCATTTAGTAGTAGTGGCATTCTTGCATGTTTGCATAGTGGTTTTTATGTGAAAATCGGGGGCAATTCGGTCTTTTGGACCCATTTTAATTTATTTTTCTATTTGGAGGACAATTAGGTCATTTCCTATATATATGTATATTAAAAAAAAAGAGAAACAAAGTTAACCAACCTGGCCTTTTCTTTCTTTCTTCTTCTTCACTTACTCCTTGCCTTCCGCCGACCATCAACCTTAGAAATAAAATTTTTCTGGCAAAATTTCCGGCGAACCAAGCACCTTCACTTGTGTATAAGGTAAGGCTTCGATCCAAGCTTTTTATCTTGTATATTCCTCGTATTCTCTTGTTTTTAGAAAACTTTAAAAACTTAGATCTCTCCATGGATTTGGTTGTTTATAGGCTCAAATTGAAACCAATGACTTGTTATTCAAGTATGAGAATGTTCTTGAAGAAATTTCTTGATTTAGTGTTGTAAACTGGGAGAAAATGATAGTATAAGGGCCGGTTTTTCTATAGCAATTCCAAAATTATTGTAGCACAGAAAATTTTGAGCCTTCTCGGGTATTTTCTTGGTCCAAATTGAAGCCCTTCTTACCCTGAACTCTTTGGGACTAGGTTTACTCCATTCTGATGTCGTTTGGGTCCAAAATGACGTCGTTTTGCCCTAAAACCCTATGGTTTCATGTTCGACACGCATAAGTACATTCACATGCATTTTTTTAGCTTTCATTCTTGTGTTCATTAGTACCTGGATTCCCTGCTTGTCTAGGTGGCAAAGCATCCTCCAAGGGGAAGGAACTCGCCGATCAGTGAGCTCGTCTCGAGGCGAGACGACTGGTTTTATGAGTGGTTAAATTTATAAATGCATAGATTTAACAAACAAGAGTATTACAGTATTTTTTTATGTGTTTTATAACATAAATTTGGCACTTTGGATTTCATTTGGTATATATATTTTGAGTATGAGTTTATTTGAAAAGGCTAAACCTAGAATACTTATATGTATTCGTTTTGGAATAAACATGTTTACATGTGTAAGTATGTTATATGCAAATGGAATAAGGTTTGATGCACATTTTTGGATTTAAACATTGTTTGATGGATTCCTTGAGTTGGAAATTGGAACGAATTTTATTCTTGTATTTGATTTTGATGGTAACTACGGACTTTAGTCCGACATTGTAGTGTAGGGTTTCACGGTCCGGCCTAATAGGAGGCGGTGTGGTTAACCCTGTGTTTATTCTGGTCAAGAGGTGGCGGAGCCATTGACAGGGGGTTCTTTTATGTGAGAAACTCGGGGTCACCACACGGGAATCTCAGTGGCCAACACCAAGGAAAGGCAACATTTATATTTTTTTAAGGTTTTAAAACACCTTGGTGGTCCCGTAGCTAGTCGCGGCCACGACTAGCTTGGGAATTGTTTGAGACCAGCCTGTATTTTGAACTGTGTTCAATGTGTTGGAAAATGTTACTTGCTTATACAATTGATAAGCATTGTGTTGTTTGTTAACCTGTTGAATACTTGGAAAGTACATTTATATGTTATTACTATGGTGGTAAATAAAAATTTGAAATACTTTATTTCTCTGTTATATCTATGTTGTCACCACTCACTGGGTAACACTTGTAACTCACCACTCTCCTCTCTTCTTCCTCATACTGCGACGTTGGACTGGGTTGTGATGTGCAGGTAGTAGAGTGATTTGTCTGTTCTCCTTGTCCAGGTTAGTTGCAGTATGCATGTAAACTTTATGGATCCACTCGACTTGACCTTTATGAATTGTTCTTATATTTGTATCTTCTAGTTGTAATTGAAGACCCTTGTATCTATTATTGTTGACGTTCTCCTGTATTTAGGGTCCCTGGTGTGAGGGAACCCTATTATGTTTTATTTGTTGATATTGTCCCTATTTCAGTAACTGTTATATTAGGTTTGTGTTGAGCCTTACGATGACCTGAAGGTAGGAGCCGTTGTGGGACCCACTTCTTGTTGTCGTGGCGGTTGCCACGTGCCCGGCTAGGTTCGGGGCATGACACAAATTCTCAATTGGGAGGTGAGTGGAATATAAACTCTCAGTTATGCTGTGAAATTAGATTTTAATTTGATCTAAATCTGTCTCCTCACTTTCCTAATTTTGCCAAGAGCTTGGTACATCACATGCCAACTTTCATTAACAATCTTAATATTATTTCGACACATAATAATCGGGACTAATTATAATTAAACAACCACCGCCTATCGCAATGAATCGTTACTTGAATGGTAAATATTATTGCATTACTATACAAATACTGTAGAAATATATTCACAGTTTATTGGATCCATTGTAGGAGAATGTCGTTTCCTTCTCTTTAAAATTGCATAGCAGAAGGTTTATTAGCTTGGTTTAATTAATTTTTGAAAATCTAGCATGCACTTGGTCTATAAACCATTGTAATTGATGCACCATTGTACCTGCCCCTTGATACTCTTTTGTGGGCGACGTTTATCACCTTTGATTACAGTTTGATAAAAAAAAATTGTCATTATTTTTTATTATTTTAAATGTCATATTTTATAAATATTTATTTTTTTCAACAATAAGAGATTTTTTTTTTGTCCTTATAAGGCGGAATTTTTTTTTTTTCAATCGGCTTGTGTTCTATAATGCCACACTAATAATTTGTAAGTTATGGATGCCAGTAGAAGAGGAAATACACTAGATATTTGCTTTCTTTGCTTGACATGTCATAAATCAATATAAAGAGTCTTATACTTCTTTGCAAGTGGACCACTTCATTATTTTGGTTAGTGCCATCAAACGCTTTAACATCATTTAAATTTTTATAGTGCTCATGGTCAAGATTGTATAGGATCTCAAACAAATTTGCATCTGGCTTAAAGAAATTATATCTTCATAATAAAACTTGCTATTACGTTATTTAGAAAATATATAAATATAAATCATCTACATTTATTAATAAAATAGAAGAAATTACAATAAATGAATAATCATGGACAGAGCACAACAATTGTCTTTTTTTTCTTTGCTTTTCTTGATGTGTCTTTTATCATTTGTAAAATTGACCATTTGCTCATCACTTAGATTTCTACAATCCCCGGTCTGGCTAGCCTACAACTCGAAGAACCACTTCATACGATCAAGCGTAGCTTGATTTTTGTGGGCTCTAGGGCACACACAACTATAAAGCCACCTGTTCTGGCAAGCGAGCCAGATGACCCCCTCTCCCGATGGCGTTCATATCATCTGAGACTTTTCTCCTCCGTTGTGGTTTCTACCCCTCAAACCGTTACTGCCTCCTCCTCTGGTGGTTTGACTCTCTCTTGTTTTTTTATTGTGTTTGCGACACTTCACCTCTGGTGATCTGTCTCCGTTTTTTTCTTCTTTTTGTGTCTCCCTCAACTCTCTTTTGTTGCAATGAATTCGTAGTTCATCCACTTTTCATGACGAGTGATTACTAACAACATGATATGAGCCATTAACTTGTCCTCAGAGGAACTAAAAAAACTCACTAAATGAATCCCTTGACAATTATATCTACTAAAAATTTCAAAGGTTTTGTTATCCTAAATCAACCACAAAAAGAACCTAACTTTGAAGGCCATATCTTTATCAGAGAAAGTGATACATATAGCACGGGATCTACAACCCCAAAAAACCGATATGATAGAATGGGGTTGCCTCTCACATATATATGTGCCTATGGACTCCCCCTCAATTAAGTTATATGGGACTAAACCAAGATCGCAACAAAAAACAATAAAAGGATCACATCGAGAAAACATAGTTGGAAGTTAGCTAGGTTTCATCTTTTAGAGCCAACTAATAAAGGCAACATAAGCTGGTCTAGGGTCGTCTAAAAACATAACAGGTTTTGCACCTCTACCTCAGGGATAGGGTTTAAATAAGCAAGCTTGTCCCTTAAGAGGATCTTAAAGCATCGGGAAAAAAAACCTAAAATTGCTGGAGATAAAATTGAGAGCAGCTAAGTTGTCAATCTAGGAAAATTCATCTTTCAACTTAAATTCATTGGTCACACAAAACCAATTGATGAACTAGAATCTATGGCAATGATAATATCATCCAAGTTTAGAAATTGTAGTAAATGTAAAAGTAAACCAAAAATAAGACTAAATCTCTGAAGCATATGGCCTTTCTATACACGCTTGAAAATTTTATTATATGAATTTTTTGTCTCTTTCCTCCCTGAGTCATAATAGTATGAATAACCTTCTGAATTTAATTTATTCAAATAAATAATAAATAATAAATAAATAATGTTAAGGCAGGCATGGTTTAGGATGCAATCTGATACGTTACGCGTAGATTAGATAAAAAAAAATGATCTTATTGTATATATATATATTTTTTTTAATTTGGATGCAAACAAATGTCGTACCGTTTTGGTAAATATTAAAATATCTGATCACATTGACCACTGATGCAATGCGTAGAAAAACCATCATTCCACATGGACTTAATCTCCTGCAAAAAAGTTTGGTGGTCTTCCACTTTATTTATTTACTTATTTATTTTTAACTCACATGTGAAAATTATTGAGTCCATGGATTCCACACAAAAGTCTTCTCTTTGCAATTATTGCACTAAAAATGACAGATATTTATTTTAATTTTCCAACTTGAGTGGGAAAACAATCACACACACACACTGCATTCAGAAACCAAACCTTATCCTTCTTCTTGACAATGTTGTTTAAGATTCTAAGAAAAACTCCTTCCATTTTGCATGTTCATATTGTTCTTGAAGCTCAAATAGTCGTTACTAATAAAATAATAAGATGGTTGTGGGATTTGCTCAAAGTGTTGCAGGCCAAGACTCAATGAAACATCAGTAGTTGCTGCAAAACCACCAACAAAGGGATAAGAGTAGTAACTCTCAACATCCATCAAGCCTGGAACTGTGTTTTGCTGCAATGAATAAAGACTTGTTACACTCTTGAGCTGATATTCACTGTGATCTGTTCTTGTTGCAGAGTTTCCATTACTATTAATACTCTGCTCTTCATTCTTAGTCTCCTCCAAGTACATCTCTTCCACCATTGGCTTCCACAGCCTCACTCTTGCATTTATAAACCAGTTTGTCACCTACATATATACAAACAAAAAAAACTATAACTAATTTGAGCTTCCAACAAAAAGAATGAACCTTTGACTAGATTTTATATGTTCTACTTGTCTTCTAGTGAGGCCTGTTTGTTTTGCAAGCATGTTCTTTTCTGAAACTTTTGGATATCTGCAACACAATACATGCAATACACACGACATTCATTAGAAAACTGAAACTAGAGATGTTTGTGCTTAATTTTAGATAAAATTGGGCAAGTTTTCATACGGATGGAGAAAGTTTTCCATGAGCCAAGAACGAAGAATGGCCACAGCACGCTCAGGCAAACCTCTCTGAGGTTTCCAAGCATTGTTCTTGATCATCACTACATGTTGAGGAACTCCCTGAGGTCCTAACTGATTATTAACAACCCAAAGTCTTGGTCCAAAATGATCTTCCTCTCCTAAACACTTACTTATTTCTTGAATTTGATCGGAAATAGCATCGCATAAACATCGAAACTGCTTCGATATGGTGTGCATAGCAAGAGAAGTGTATGTTTTGGCTGAACCAACACCAGCCACTGCTTCAAAAGTAAAGATCAGAGCTTGCATTTGGTGGAGATATTGCCTGTACCTCTCCTTCACCTTCAGTTAAATCAACACAAAAACAAATAATGAGAATGAGAAAAACTATAAACTGATCATATAAATTGCTGCAAGTTAAAACAAAGCTTCAACTCTTCTACTTACTTCATGAAACATGCGAACTAGTGTGGCTTTCTTCAATTGCAACTCTTGCTTCTCTTCAATGGTGAGTTCATCACCATCTTTATCTTCTTCTCTGTTGATCTTCTTCTTAGTAATCACTTTCTTTGCTTCTTTAACTCCATTGCTAAAATTAACTACTTCATCTAGCAACTCCTGAGCTGCTTTGAAATACTTGGAACCCATTAAAACACTTGATTGAATGTGTGTTGTTGCCATTAGAGAGAACTTTAAAAGTCTCATGCAATCTCTATCCTTGGCAAACATACAAACAAGTGCACCATTACTTTATATAAGAGAAATAAGAGAACCCTGCAATCCTTATCCTACAGAAAGACTTTAAGAAAAGATACCATCTTTCACTAGCGCTAGAAACAGGATTCAAATGGGCGTATGTATTCCAATACACCAGTGTTAAGTGGTCTTAATATCAGAATTTATTTAGTTGTAGATATCCATGATGGGTTCTATTATCATGTAGATAAGGTCAAGCACTTAGATTCAGTACAATCATATTATTGATGTCATGTCCTGTTGTTCAAAGTAGCCATCTTTGTTTTTTCCACTTCGCATGCATATATTATTATTATTATTATTATTATTATTATTATTATAAAAATATATAAATCAAGCTTTCGTGAAATAAAAGGGTACCACAGCCGCAATAAATGAGTAGTAATACGATTAAGTCAATTATAAAAGATTGAGGGTTCAATTTATTTTCAAAATATGATTTAGGATTTGTAGTGAAAATATCAATATATTGAACATTATTAGTGGCACCTAAAAAATTATTGTCAAATATAAATCATCCATCTTCTATGTCACAAGAGTTCTTAAACGAATAATTATTTTGGCTGGATCTCGTATTAGGTCAGTAGATCTCCTGTTTGGATTTTTTTTCTAATTCTAGACTCGTAGAAATTTAAAAAATATATACATAATTGATTTTAATTATAATAGAGAAAAACAACTATAAATATGTGATTCTCCATTTCAATCAAATGCTTCCCAAAAATTAAAAATAATAAATAATAATAATAATAAAAATTATCCCTAACCAAGAGTTCTCATTTACCCCACTTCTCATTATTCATGAACTCAAATGATGTAATCATTTACCCCATTTGCAAAATTATTTCCAAAATTCTTGCTTCAAGATTGAGTCAGAAAATTGGGGAATTAGTTGACATATCACAGTCCGGATTCATTAAGGGTAGATGCATTGCTGATAACATCATTGCTGCCCAAGAAGTGATCTTTAATCTTCAAAAAAAGAAATTACTTGGCTTTGCTTTAAAGGTTGATTTTGCTAAAGCTTTTGATTCATTAGACTGGAATTTTCTTCTTGAAATTCTCAAAGCTAGAGGTTTTGGCAACCGTTGGATTTCTTGGATACACACCATCCTCAATACTGCCAAAACACAAATTCTCATTAATGGAACACCTCAGGGGTATATCCGATGCAAAAGAGGATTAAGACAAGGTGACCCTCTTTCTCCCCTCCTATTCGCCTTAGCGGCTGATACCCTCAGTGCTATGTTCTACCATGCTATTAATTCTAGAGTCTTGGTTGGAGTTCAACTCGACCACTCTAACAGCATCTGTCAATTACAATATGCAGATGATTTAATTGTTTTTTCTGCTGGTGGACATGATGATCTCAAAATCATTAAATTATTACTTTATCGCTTTGAAGGTTGTTCTGGTCTTTCAATTAATTTTTCAAAGAGATGTCTTTACTCCACAAATTTTGCTTACCAACCTCACTCATCTTCAGCTAGAATTCTCAATTGTAATAGGGATTGTCTACCCATTACATACCTGGGTGTTCCCCTCTCTGGTAGACGTCCTAGGCGACAGGATTGGACAAGATTAATTGATACCGTCCGCGATAGACTTTCACACTGGAAAGCAATTTACCTTTCCCTGGGGGGTCGACTTACCCTTATCAATTCTGTACTTTCATCACTCCTAGTGTACTGGATGTCAGTATTCAAACTTCCTGCTTGGGTTATTCATGAGATTGATAAAATCAGAAGAGACTTCCTTTGGAAGGGCCCGGATCTTGGATCTAAGGGAATTAGATTAATTGCTTGGAAAAAAATCTGTCGACCTCGTAACATGGGTGGTTGGGGTATTTTGGATTTACAGGTCTTCAACAACGCATTGTTGGGTAAGTGGTGGTGGAAAATTACAACAAAGCCAGTTTCCTGTTGGACCAAGATAATCAATGCCAACTACGCGATTAGAGAAACGCCTGGTATTTTATACCATCAACCACCTAGAAATAAGTCTTTCTTCTGGTCGGGAATTAATGTCATTCTACCCTCATTTCGATCATGTATTATCAAATCAATTGGGAGTGGTAACGATACACTTTTCTGGTTTGATAGATGGTTAGAGGGTATATCTCCAAAAGATCGTTGGCCTTTACTCTTTTTGGACTGTTCTTTACCTTGGATTACAGTCAGACAATTTTTTCATATTCTTAATTCCCGTGGTAATACTTTCACAACAACCTCCACAGACGATTTTGACATAATTCAAAATTATATTCCGAATTGTTCCAATGATCAAGAGGATTCCTTTCTCTAGTCATTGAATAGTAATGGAGCCTTCTCTGTCAAATCATACTACAACTTTCTTATTGATGGAGGAATCCGCAGTCAACTTCACTCCAAATTCTGGAAGATAAAATCACCTAGTAAAATAACCCTATTCTGTTGGCTTGCATGGGACAATAAAATTCTGACTCTTGAGAATCTTTTTAAAAAAGGTTGTAATCCAAATGCCACTGACACATGTATACTATGTCATAACAACTCAGAATCAGTGGACCACCTTTTCATAAATTGTATTTTCTCAGAAAGAATCTGGTCTTACTTTAAATGTTTATTAGATATTGATACTCTTCCTTCCTCTGTCTCTAATATCTGGACCACCTGGATCCCTTCTTTGAATCCTACTTCCAGGATTATCTGGGATCTCTACTCTAGAGCCATCTTCTGAAATATCTGGCTGGAACGCAACAACCGTTTTTTTAATCAAATTCAGTCTCCCATTTTTTCTACTCTTTACAAAACAGCTAATTTGCTTCTTTCTTGGATTTCTGCAGACGCGGAGGCCCATCAGCAGGAACCCTCGAGATCTTTGCTCGGAGGATTAAAAGATCCCTTAATTTCCTAAGCTCTAGATCAACCGATCCCTACTGGGATTCGAGTCATACCTCTAGTCGGGGAGTAATCCGCCTCGTTGTTCTTTGGACGGCCTGTGTCTCCTCGATGGTTGACTTCGCCGTCCCGGCTTGTTTTCGTTTCTCTCCTTGTCTTTTCTGTTTTTTTTTTCTTTTTCTTCAGTTTTGATTTGTTTTCCTCATTCCTGGTGAGAAAAACGGTCTTTTATTTTATCTTTTGTCTGGTACTTTAATTTTTTTTTTGTATTTGTTGTTCACTGTTACCTTCTATCTTTTCTAATAAATTTGTGGTTTATCCACTTTATTCAAAAAAAAATGTAAAAATAAAAATTAA